>NC_137260.1:36330138-36357190 GCF_053477335.1 Acartia tonsa | reverse complement strand
TTGGTGGAGTCTAAAAGGGTCCTGAATGTAATTTGGTCTATCTCAAAAAACGCAAACTCAGTAATGTGCGACATTTTTAATGAATTAAATTAATCAACTTTTTTTTAAAGAAAGCTTTTCTATAATCACTAAAAGTTTAGCTTTTGTATAGTTGAGGTTGGTCCGCCTTTCTGTTGGTAACAATTATCGCTTATTGTTAATAAAAAATCCTTGCGTCCATGTACACTTTATAATAACATTTTTTATGATACTTGTGTAAATAAAAAAAGCTTATAAGTGGTCCGTTGGTTGATCTGTTAATAACGGATAGCTTTTATTGTCATTAGGAATTTTAGAGTTGTCTTATTGATTTCCAACGTAGTAGTAGGGTGCCTGTACGATATAAAAAGTCAACCAGAAATTCCAGACGTTCATTATAAAATGCAAATTTTTTTCTTTTTGACAACATTTTTTATGATTTTATGATTGGGGTTGGGGTGGGGGTGGGGTTGCGTTCAACGCTACCCTCTATTATCTCATTTCCTATTAGAGCTAGAGGGCTAAAAAAATTCTGCAGGTCCCCTGTTTGATAATGAATTTCTGACCTCAAGTGAATCAAAGTCAATTTTCGCTTCCTTCACCCTTTTATTAACCAACCTTTGTTTTTAAGTCCTTTTCTACTTAAAAATTTCAAACAACTGTAATTTTTTTATTTTTGTAGCAAGAAGAACAATTTTTTTGCAGAAAATGTTTATCTTTAAGTAAATTTTATATTAGAAATATAAAAACATAAATTCTAGCGGCCGCAGCAGTAATTGGTAGCTGCAAGCCGCCGCAGTCGGCGGAAAATGTTGGCGGATCTTTATGAAATTTTAATACATTATGTAGACATGTAAGAAAAGCAATTTGAAGTCTCTAAGTCAAAAATTGCGGTCACAGGAGTCTTTAAAAGATTTCTGGAGACCTGGAGGATCAGGACCTGAAGGATCATACCTTGAACCTGAAATTGACTTGAACACCAGTATCACTAGAGTATATTTTAATATTTTGGTAAGATAAAATGCTTTGTTTAAGTCACAAAAATATATTTGCTTTTTACCTGGATGAAATTTCCAGGTTTGCTGCCCAGGTTCTACGAAATACCAGAAAAAAAACTCGTTTTACCAGAAAAGTGGTAAAGCTGGTCAACCTGGTATAATATACCAGTTTCGTGGTAAATTTTACCAGCAAAAATTTTAGCCAAAAAATTAGTCAAATTTTACCATTTTTTTTGTAAAATTTGACGAAACAAAAAAACCCGTTTTTTGTGTTTTAAATAAAAAACAGCTCTTCATAATCAGTTGTAGTACTTTAAAATAATGACTTTTATACAATGAAGCCTAAATTTAAATTTTTTTTTTTTTTTCAATTTTACCACTTTTGGAAGTTTTACCAAAAATGTGGTCAATTTTACAACTCTATTTTTCAGGTTAAGTCCGAATTTTCGGACTTAGACAAAAAAACACAATTTGGTCAATTTTTACCAAAAAGTTGGTAAAATTTGACAAGGTATTTTTTTAGGCTAAGTCCAAATTTTTGGACTTTGCCAAAAAAAAAAACTTGGTAAAATTTGACCAACTTTTTGGTAAAAATTGACAAGGTAAATTTTTAGGCTAAGTCCAAATTTTTTGACTTTGCCAAAAAAAAAAACTTGGTAAAATTTGACCAACTTTTTGGTAAAAATTGACAAGGTAAATTTTTAGGCTAAGTCCAAATTTTTGGACTTTGCCAAAAAAAAAAACTTGGTAAAATTTGACCAACTTTTTGGTAAAAATTGACAAGGTAAATTTTTAGGCTAAGTCCAGATTTTTGGACTCTGCCAAAAAAAAAAACTTGGTAAAATTTGACCAACTTTTTGGTAAAAATTGACAAGGTAAATTTTTTGGCTAAGTCCAGATTTTTCCAAACAAACATCCTTCTACTTAATGATAAACATCGCAAATAAAATATAATGAGGAAATATTCAGACCTAATACTTTCCAAACAAAGCATCCTTTTACTCAGCACTATTTGCTTTCGTTATATCGAATATGAAATTAATAAAATATGATGATAATGATTTTATTTAGAATTTATTTCATATTATAACATAACAGGTCATATAGATATTATCCAGGTCAATACTGAAACTACAAAAGATTGGCATCCAAGATAACAACAGTCTACTACTGATGCCTAAATGTCGATTGATAACAGTGCCACCTGGAGAGGTAAATTGTAATGCTGCTTTTATGGAGATTAATGTACTGAAGAACAATCAGGCAAGTCTCCTACCTGGAGGTACTCTGACTATTTGGCTGGAAGTTATAAAACCTGGACCTGAAAGTGCAGTATCCTGTCTCTCTGGTGACCTGGAGAATTGTTTTGAGGATCCAGAGTTTACTGATTGTTTGATAGAAACTAGTACATCCAAATTAAAAGTGCACAAGTTTATACTTGCCTCAAGATCTCCAGTATTTAAGGTAGGTTTTTCCATTCTTACTTGTTAATTAAATTCTTGTCAATATTTTTAGGTAAATTTTTAGGCTAAGTCCAGATTTTTCCAAACAAACATCCTTCTACTTAATGATAAAAATCGCAAATAAAATATAATGATGATAATGATTTTATTTAGAATTTATTTCATATTATAACATAACAGGTCATATAGATATTATCCAGGTCAATACTGAAACTACAAAACTTACTAGTATCGTTTCTGTAAATAACATTTTTTAGAATTTTAGCTTGTGGAATGTTTGGAGCTCTCGAGTAGAACTTAATTAATAAACACCGATTGGGCGGATTGTAATCAATACGCTTTATATGTTAAAGTCAATATTTTTTAGAATTTTAGCTGTGGAATGTTAGGTGTCAACATTGTCGTCATAATAAACACTGATTGTAATCAATACGCTTTATTTAAGTTAATTTTAACTGACTAACAGAATATTCTCTGTTCAACATTGATCGTCATAATAAAACTTATTAGTATCGTTCTGTAAATTATTTGTTAATTTTAACTGACTAACATATTTTAACATATTTTCTCGGTTCAACATTGTCGTTATAATAAATATAATGAAATTTTTTGTATAATCTGTGACTGTTACATGTTGAGATGGAACTCTCGTTGTTCTCCATGGAACTGCAAAGCTCCACGTACTTCAAAACTGGTTCAACTCCAAAATCCTGAAAAAGAATATTCATTTTTAAATTAAGCAATTAAAGGATTAACAAATCAAAAAGGCCTTACAAAAAGGAAAGTTAACGGTTTTGGGAAAATTTCATGGAGAAAGTAGATACAGCTTGTGTATGTGCCTGCTTATTAGAGAAAGTTTAATTCAGTTATCAATACATAACCAGACTGAGAGAAACTAAGAATGTCTTATAACGGGAATTTGGAGTTATGGTATGAATTAAATAGTCGTATGTTAGTACTAAGAGAGAGTCTAGAGATTAGAGCCAGAACTGACAATGTCGAGATCCAGAGGGAGGTTTGTAAGAGGTTATATCAACATGGATGGATTACTACACATCTTAATCGCTGCCGTCCTTCCCCTCTGCTGCCCGCCGCTGCCCAGGCTGCCGAACTGGCAGCTGTTCTTCACGAAGTAAACATGCACGAGGATGAATGTAATGCTGTTTAGATTTTAATAATATCCTGAATGTACTGTTTCAATAATATAAAGTAGTAAAATCTAATTTTAAATAGCTACCTATCTAGTACATTATTTTTATGTATTAACTTTTGTCTAACCAGTTTAATATCTATCTAATAAATTTAATAATAGCTTAATTGTTAATATAATTTAGTATACAGTTTCATAAAGGTAGTTCGATGTGTGTCTGTGTATATTAACTTCATATTTGTTATGCTTGTATACATGGAAACTACCTTTTGGGGCCGAGGTGTTGCCGTAGTTGCGTGTAGGATTATTCCAACTATCTTTTATTACAAATAATTAAACACTTACTTTTAACGGATGAATTTCTGATGGCAACAGCTTCATGTTGGTGCTTAAGAAATGTTCCACGGTCGAATTGCGGTCAGCTTATAATCAGAGAATACACCCAGCTGTGTGCGAAGCTAAACCTGAAAAAGAATATTAATTGAAATATAATTTATATATATTTTTAATATTATTTTACATAAAACACATCTTATAATATCTTTCTATTAAGGGTATAAAACTTCGTTACGCTTAAAACAATCATAAACCTTAAAGGGCGAATATAGGTTGGATATAATATGAGCTTATTTCAAAGGTGCTATTATATAAATTATAATAAATAATTTAAAGATAATGACATATAGCTAATTGTATTAGTCTGTTTACAGCTTATAAAACCTGTCTAACTCAAGATAATATTATGTAATTAGTGTGGTTCCCTAAGAACTCAAACACTCTACCGGTATCACACAAGGCTTCGTAGCAAGGTTGAATTAAAAAGGTTTCGTTAAAGGATAGTCTTAATAACATGGCCTAAAATATCCATGTTCTTATTAAAATTATTTTAACACTTACTTCTATGTAAACCATTCACTAATTGCAGCGCCCATATATTTTCTCACGAATCTGATTCCTGGTTAAGTCTGAAAAACAATATTAATTGAAATATAATTTGTTAATATTTCTATTATTATTTATATATATTAATAGTAGAATACTTTAAATATTAAGAATAGGATAAAAAGTCGTTCTTATATCATATATCAAAAAGGTTTAAAAAATTATAAAACAAACAGTTTATCGAAGTAGCTTAAAACCATGCGTAAGGTCCTAAATTATATTGATTTTTTTATTACATTATTTAAAACTTACTACTAAGTGAGCCCTTCTTTAATTGCAGCGCCCAAATAGTTATTTCTGATGAATCAGTGTTGCTGAACCTGAAAAACAATATTCAATTTAAATATAATTTATTAATATTTCTTACATTCATATATATTAAACCCGGATTATTTAATATTAAGAATAGGATAAAAAGTGTTTCTTAGATCAAATCAAAAAGGTTTAAAAAAGGCTTAAAACAATTATCCTATTATATATATTAATATTGTTCTCTTTTACAACGAAGCTTTTTATTTATTTTAATCTATAGCTGAAACTCAAATTAAAAATAGGATGAGGCCTCGACTTTTCTCTTCCTACTTTAAGTGCCCCTAGAGGCTTCTAAGGGGCATAGCCGCTAGTAAAACTTAAACCGTTAATCGAAGGCAGCCTAAAACCGTACGCTCAAGGTCCTATATTATTAATGTTTTTATATTAAAATTATTTAAACACTTACTTTTACGCAAACCACTCTTTGATTGCAGGGTCCATATACTAACAGCCAAGACTGAAGGTGGACACGTACTTTTTTAAACATCTGACTATCATCTCTTTGATTGCAGGGTCCATATATCAACACTAACAGCCAAGACTGGTAGACATAACATCAAGTATCATGCCAGTATAGCAAGGTACTTTTTTAAACTTCTGAATATATAGCTCTCTAGGAGTTCTTAACTGACATTCATATAAATCTTGTGACATGGACCATCTCCTGTCAATCATACTTGGATATAACACGTATTTTCTCTAAGAGACTTGAACTATAACACTCATTGTTTACAATAGTTTTCAATCGGTATAGCGGCATTCATGCACATGCTCTGTACAGGTATACAACTTTATATTGAAAAATATTTCTTTTATATCCATTGCAATATATTTTTTTATATTTTATCGATGATATTTCATTTAAGTCATTGCCAAAAATATATTACATTCACATTAAAAAAAATTTACATTTATTTAACTTTCGTAACCCTGTTTTCAGATGATAAAATCAACGTGCTGGACAAAGTTGCCAAACTTTAAAAAACACCTTATGTATATAATATCATTTTAATATTTTACCGGTTAATTAATTAAAACTGCATAACTTATATAATTCATGAAATGTTATTATTCGTTGCAATTTTACGATTAAAAATATAACTGTCTTGCAAAGTGTTTTGCCACCTATTCAATCTGTATGTTGGCAACCGTAACTTTCCATCGGCGCAATAATTCAACTGGACTATATGACTACGGTGCATTTTTGTATTTTAGTAATCATTTTTAGTGAAATTACAGTGAATTAAGACGTTAATATGTATCATTCTGTTTTATAATTCAAATTTTATCATTAATTATTGAAAATTCTTTCTAAAATATTCTTCGTATTCGTTTTTTCTCCCATTTTTGGGACTCTTTTTAGCTTACGTAATATACAGGACTTTTTTAAATGTAAAATTAATAAATATATGTCTTGCACCGTAGTATAAACGGATTGTCGCAAATATAGGAGTACAATTATAAGAATGAAACTACTTTTTTGGCCCAGAGGTGCCGGAGGCACTGGCTAAAAATAACTGTTTTTAATCTTATGCTTTTAGATTTTTATATTCGTAGAAAACCATGCATATAATACGATATGCTAGTTACCTAGTTTTTTGGCGTATGAATGAGAACACCTGTTCCTATCCACCGGATTCGAATGAATACGAGCTATTTTTATTTTGTAATTTTTTATTTCTTAAATATTCTACCTTTTCAGATAGTTCTGAATAACAGGCTATTCAAGTTAATCACCTGGGTACGCGTACATCATAATAACAGGTATGGGTGTATATTAGCTGTATAAGATTTATTTTTTTTCTCCTGCTACAAAATTTGTTCTAAATAAATAGGGGGGGGGGGGGGGAAGTTTTGACACATTTGCGTAAACAGGGAGTATAGGCTTTATCTTTGGACTGAGAGTATAGGTTATTAGGGATAAAATCATTCTTATATGATGAATTTTCCCAAGTTTTAATATTTTTTGGATAGGCCTCCAGGTTCCGGAGCTCCAGGCCTTCTCCCCCCCCCCCCTTGTTTAAGGACAAATAAAATACCGGAAAGTTAAAAAACATTAATCACACCCCTCCCAAAAATAAACAAGACAAACAAAATAATCATTCCTCAAATTAGGATGGATCCATACCAATACCACGAGCTGCATGACAGATGGGACGCCCTCATGGTTAGGATGTTGAGACTCTTCTCCAAGCTAAATATTCGAGTTCAAGAAGAATCATGTGGCATTGATGACGCTGTTGAAATAGTAAAACTCTTATACCATCACGGTTGGGTAGAGACACACTTAAAGAAGATTGAACCTATGCCCGAGAATCTCTACGAGAACGAGAGACCCCGCCTGGATGATACCGAGAGACGTGTCATTGACCATGAAGCCGACTGTGCACCTTTCCTCACCAACGTCAGCCCTTTTTTCTAAATAAAACCCAGAGTAACAAGGTAAAAACTACGAAATTATTGCAGGGGTGTATATTCTGCTCCGGGGGGGGGGGGAGGGGAGGGGGAAAAAAGAAATAAGTGGATCAATGATGGAAGTTGCTTCAAATCACATGCTCTTGTTCATGGCTAGTTGTCTTTTGTAGCAGGGGAAAAAATTGTTTTTAACCAAAAAATGTTTCAGAATTCTTTGAGTTTCTTCATTAAAAAACGCTTTAGTTTTCTCATTTTTAATTCAATGTTCTTTCCTTTCAGGGAAGAGAAAGGAGAAGCTAGGAGAAGCCGAGCTCGCCGCCGGCGATTTCATCCAGCCTCCGGATATCCATGCTGAAAGCGAATTTTAATTGTAATTTGTGGCGTTATCCTCTTAGAAAATTTTGTTTGTATTATTTAACTCCCCATCCCCCCCCCCCCCCCAAACTAAATTGCTGGGTTAGGTTAGGCTAGGTTAAGTTATACGGCTAGGTAGAGGCCAGGGGCCGTTTTTCTAGGGGGGGGGGGTATTTCCTAAGAGGATAACATCAATTTGTTCTTTCAGAACATTTACGTTAACCTCTCTTTGATTGCAGCGCCCATATATTTTATAATTAAGTACCCATGGTGACAGTGATCGAGCCCCACTGGTCGTGCAGATATATAATTTCCTGCATATAAACATTAATAAACATTATTTACCCCTAAAGCCGACGATTACGTATGCACGTGTACAGTTTTTTAAGCTTCTGGCTATAGCTCTCTAGGAGATCTTAATTGATATGTTTTATTTTTTGTTTTTGTTTTTTGATATTTTTGTTATGTTGTTTTTTATTATTTATTATTATTTATTTTATAGCAAATTAACAAATTTTCTGGGTTCAACATTGTTGTTATAATAAAACTCCATGCAACTGCAGAATTCTGCAAAAGTCACGACCAGTGGGGCTCGATTATATATGCGTTCGTCGGCTTTTCAGGGAAGGCAGGAAATTTATATAGGTATTATCCAGGTCAGGACTGGAACAAACAAAATTTTATGTATATATTGTATATAGTTATTTTTTTCAAAGTAAAAAAATGTCAGACCAACGCTGGATGACGTATGTATAATTGGATCACAATTTTGATAGGTAAGTTTAATTAATTTTATACACAATCAAAGAATAAATAAGGGTATTTTCTTGTTTGTAACTCTAACTCTTTATTTTGTGAGTTCCTTTGACATTTAATTTTGGTTTCAAAAAGTGTCACTCCCCCCCCCCCCCCCTTTTTTACTTTCTCCTTCTTTCGTTATATGTAAACAAGTAATAACCTTATTATTATAACCAGGGGTGTATATTCTGCACAAGATTTATTTTTTTTCCCCTGCTACAAATTTTTTTATTTTTTTTCCCCCCTAGATTTTTCTGAAAAAGTAGGGGGGGAAATAGAAAAATATTTAAAGAACTCTATACTTCATTTATTTTATCCCTCCTACCACACATTTCTTTATTTTTTTTTCACCAAGGAGGGGGGGGGGGGGGAAATGGAAAAAATGTTTTCAGTTTTCTTAATTTTTACATTTTTTTTTCCTCCAACCACTTATTTTTTATTTCCACCCCCCCCCCCCCTGAGCAGGGGATCCCATGCAGAATATACATCCCTGATTATAACATATACTTCTTATTTCAGGAGTTACCTATACACCCCTGTTAGACGTTATTGCAATGGGAGACAATTTGATTGGTACACTCTCTAAAGCTCTACTGAAGCGTATAAGAAGTGGAGATAAGAGGAAAAATGTACAGGTGACTTTTTACAACTAATTATTTCTACATATTTAAGATGAGACCTTACTTTTCATTACTGTACTTAAAGTATAATCTATGCTCGACTTTAATTTCTATTTTTCACTTGCAGTCAGCGCACTATAAACATGCTTGCTCTTACACCAGTATAGTCATATGTACTGTAATCAATTGACACGTGTAGCTTGCCCAAATAACGATCCATAACAACTCCCCTATATTATTTTAAATAAGTAATTCACTAATTATGTAATCTTTTTCCAGTTGCAGCATAAACTGAGGTCCATAAGAAAACTCTTCTGTACTGCAACGAGAACCAGAAAATGGCGCAAGAAACCTCCACAAAGTGAAGACAGTCAGCCATTACTAGAAGAAGAACAGCAGGAGGATTTGATGGATGTGGAATATGAGAACGAAACTGCATCGTCAAAAGGTAACCTACAATATCTGTAATATAAAGTAGAACGATGTCGGTCTGTCTGTTTGTTGTTTGTTTGTCCAAATTCCCACAAACATTGTCTCCCAATTTTTGTTTTTTATTTTCCTTTCAATCTAAATTTCAAACAATTGGTTTGATCAAACGTTAGTTAAGTTTGTCTCAAGATATCCTTGTTCCAGGGGTGTATATTCTACATGGGATCCCTTAACCTAACCCACCTTCACCCACTCTCTACATTTATCTACTTTTTCTGGAATTTTTAATTTTTTAACTTTCTAATTTGACTAGTTTTTCTTTACGGCATTATCCTTATACTAAAGTAACAGGATGTCTGTGTGTCTGTTCAAAAGGATCTTGCTAACCGCTGAACCGATTGGGTTCTCCTTTACAGGGTACCTTCACATAGGTCCCGGGAAGGTTTATAACTATAAAACACCATGTTTAACATCGTATTTTTTTAGGTAAAGTTTGTACAGGCTGCAATACCAACTTCACAAAGGAAACCGAAAGTATATGTTATCAATGCTACGCAAACCAAGTTTTGGAGCGATTAAATAACAATCCTGAAGAAACAAACTACATTAATATTGTTGTAGACAATATTAACAACAATAATACCAACGATAATAATGATGCAGACAATGACAGCATTCAAGATGCCGAGGACTGGGAACACGTCGAATTGTTTGATATACCTGAAGATGATTTTGACCCAGATGATGACGATGACCCTGATGACGAACCTGATGGCGAACCTGATGGCGAACCTGATGGCGATCATGACGGGGATCCCTTCAAACATCTTACAGAACTTGAGAAAGAAATTGTTAATGATTTCAGAAGCGTTTGTGTTCTAGACAACCCCATCTCTCACAACAAAGTTAGAATCATCCTGGCAATTCTGAAACGCTCGTGTATTTTCAAATTTCCGTCATATAATACATTATTCAAACCCAAATACAAAGTTGAAATCAAAGAAAACAAATATAATCCTACAAATGCTCCTGGTTCACTGATTGAGTGCAGGTATGTTTATATACGATTTAGAAAGCGTAGCATTTCTATAATCATTACCAGAATTTCCGTACGTCCATTTTAAACATGTCGATTTTTCTCCTTTTTTAACAACAAACTTTCAAGTGTTCTAATTATCAGTTTGATCATTCTTTGGTATATTGCTTCCTGCGACAACTTGAGAACAATATTATAAGCTATTATTAGTTAAAAATATATTTCTTTTTCCAGATTCCCTACCTATGAGATCCTCCAAGACGCCATCACAGACTTTAAACGGTTGAATGGACAACAGGCCGTTGATGATCATATAACTTTTGACATCTCGGGCGACGGAGTGAAAGCAGCTCAGGGATCTCATATCTCCTATTATACTGTCTGGATTAGGTAAGTAATTAATATATTGTGGATTTGAAAGGGTTGGGTTGGGATAAAGTTCTTTTCATATACAGCATGACCCTCGAAAAAATATTTTTTAGGAATGGCACCCTATATTTCAAAGGATATCGAAATATTTGTTTTACATCAATTGACAGCCCAGATTTTTAAAGCCAAAGTTTAGGAAACCATTCAATAAAGAAATAAAAAAGAAAACTAAGTTTACAATTGATACTTTTTTCTATTGCATACATATATAAAAATCTGTCTTACTGTATACCAGGACTTAATTAATACCATAAGTAAACCTAGTTTTTACCACTTTTACGGTAAAATTTTACCAGCCTTTACGTTTTATAAATCAGTAACTACAATTTTAAGTCTAAGTTATTAAATGCTATTATTATTAATTCTTCTTTATTATTTCAGGTTATTCTTCAACAAGGATTTCAGTGTTATATTGCCAGTCAGCATATTTGAGAAGACGAGGAGGCGTCCCTACAGTTACAACTTTCTGGATAATGTTACCCGATTCATCAACAAACTAATTCAAGAAGGATTACCTGGACATACCTTTCAATGTAGAACCATCATCCACGATGCCGTTGCGAGAGCCGATGTATTCGGCATTCTTGGCCATGGATCAAAAAATGGATGCCCACACTGTGACCTTCCAGGGATGGCTTTTTCACAGACTTATCTCCGTCAAAAGAACTTGGTATTGTTCGAATCAATGAATGTATTTTACCCCAGTGACAGTCAAAATATGGGTACGCCGAGGTCTGACGAGAAATTCCGCAAGTTAGAGGAAAATAATCAGAACATGAAAACCAGTTTTTCTGAGCTTGACCCGAGCTTGGATTTAATACAAGATACCCCCAGTGATCCGATGCACGCGTTGCACCTGGGCTATGTAAAGAAAGTGATGACGTACCTGAAGAAAGGACGTAATAGTTATCCAGAATTGGAAGAAGAAGACTTAGTTCAAATGGAGAGAATTACAGGGATGTACTGCATTTGACTAAAGAAATGACGCGTAAAATAGGTGTTTTCTTCGCGCATTTCTCGGCACTGCGATAAAATTCTGCATTTTTAGATTTATGTCTATTACACATTATTTGTACGCCTTGTTATGCCGCTTAAAAGAGTGTTAGTTTGAAAAGTTTAAAGAACTTAAATTTTGAAAATTTTCTCCTTATCACCCATATTTTACCATGAACTGCAGTAACTCCAATTATAGATGAAATCAACGATCAATTGAAGCTTGTTGGCGATTTTGATCGCGTTCCCCGTACGTCCATCATGCGCCTGACAGAGAAGAAGCTAGCCCTCAATTTGAAAAGTTCTGAATTCAAAGTACTGGGCTTTTACCATATGATATTTTATGCAGAGGTAGGTTTTTACCATATTATAATCTTTTTAGAATTTAAAGCTTATTTCAGTTTCATTATATTGTATAGCAATAACATTCTTTTTAAATTTGCGCACGTGTGCTATATTATATATATATTTCTATTGAGGAGGGTGGACTTCCAATAAGTATATAGGGCGAAGCCCCTAGAGGCTAGGGGCGAAAGAGCTAGTTTTCCCTTAAATTATTACGATGTTTTTTTTTCCAGTTGGCAAATCTTAAAGATGAACAACGTCTGATATGCAAGTTTTTATTCCACATATTGCGCTGTCTCGAAGAGCATATAACAACTGAACGTGTGGCTGAGCTCAAGACCATGATAATGGTCCTGAACTCAAAATTGGCGGAGATGTACGGCGAATCGTGCTTGAGTTACAATACTCACATGCTTTACCATATGCCGGAACATGTCCGCCGATTTGGACCATCCATGGCGTTCAGTTGTTATGCTTTCGAAAGTGCCAATCATGTGATTGCAACTTACATCCGAGGATATAATTTTGGCCTTAAAGAGGTTTCAAACAGGTAATACTATTTTTTTTTAGTTGAGTTCCTTTGACTTTTAGTTTTGGTTTCAAGAAGTGTCACTTCTCCCCCCCCCCCCCCACTCTTTACAAATTTTAATGTAATTTTTAAAAATGTAACATAACTTTCTTTCCGTGTATTGCTGATCAAACACTTAAGCTATAACGATTTCACCAGCAACATACCTTTCCGTTTAACAGCCATTAATGACATAAATGACATATTTAGATTGTTGATATTTCACACAGTGAAACCGTACATAAATGAAAAGCTGGCTGTCAGGGGAAAAAGGAATGCCAACAAACGAAAGTTCGAAAGAAATCAATTCTATACAGACTGCCAAGACCTCTACTTTGTCCCAGACTGCCGTCGTGATAAAACAGTATGGTTGGTCCACAAAGTGAGGACATTTTTTCCGGCATACACCTTTCCTGAAGATTCCAGAATAATAGGTAGGGGTGTATATTTTGCACATGATTAATTGTTGTATAGAAATATTTCATGAACTATACATTTCATCTAATTCCTTTTTAACCTACCACAATTTATTTGTAATTCTTTATCATGCCAGGAGGAGAGTGTGGTAAAGGGGGGAGGGGGGGTCTAGGAAATATGAATTAAGTTTTATGGTTTTAAACACTGAAAATATACACCCCTGGTATTAGGAGTAGGCAAGACTGACGATCCCGAAGACTATAGCCATCCTCCAACAGAACTAGCCTCCAACCTACTGAAGTACAGAGTAGCACATATCTCCGTACACCTGTTGCATCAAGATGTCTCCATCGTAATTCCTATCGGAATTTAATTTTGTACATTGAAAGCAGAGAAAGGGGGGGGGGGGAAATGACACTTTTTGAAACCAAAACTAAAAGTTCCATATTGTACCCTTATAAAACAACTGCCATGCAAAATTACAGATCTGTAACTGTTTCTTTAGTTCAGTTCCTTTGACTTTTAGTTTTGGTTTCAAAAAGTGTCACTTCCCCCCCCCCCCCCCTTTTGTTATAATATGTATGTAAAATGTTGTAAAATTCAACTGAAGGCCCTTCCTTCCCTCTTTATTTGGAATTTATGTGAAATGTACTTTAAAATATTTTTTTCATTAAAATTATTTTTTATAGCTAATTTTAAAAAAGGCATTTCAACTAAATTTAGCAAAACCCTACCTTTTTGGCCATCGATGGGTATGAAGTTAAAGTGTTATAAGTCTAGTCTGTAATTTGAAAGAGTACATGTTTGCAATTTAATTTAATTTTACATAAAATTTTAATTTCTGTCTACACATTTCAGATTTAAAACTATGCAAATTGCCCATGCCAACGACCTGGATCCAACAGCGTAACTTCGACTGGCAATTGATCAAGCTAGATCCCAAAATGACGAGGACTGGAAAGAGTGCTAGTTCTGTAAAGGTAAAAATTATATTTAAGGCCTAATTTACTATTGTACAAATTGCTGCTACCCTTCGCTCTTAAAACTTATAAATTCGCATGTTACCGGATCGAAAGGAAAACCTTATCGGTTCATGCTTAACAGACCACAAAAGATTATTGACCAAGTATAATTATTTATTAATTTTCCACAGTGTGTTTAACATTTGATATTAGTAATTAAAATTCTAGGGGCGTAGCCACTGCTATCTAATATCTTTTTATGCATTGTAAATACAACAATTATTTCTTGTTTTAGAACAACAAGCCTACTGGAGGTGGCAAACCTAATTTAAGTGCCAGAGGTGGAAGTGCCAAAGCTCCAAGTGCCAAAACTGGAAGCAACAAATCTACTGGAGGTGGCAAAGGTACAACAGCAAAGGTAGGATTTTAAGTTTTATTGTTATCGGTTTTTGGTTTGTTGGTGTTTTGTTGTTAAACTAAACTTACTAACATGATGTCTGTTTGTGGGTTTGTACCAACAAATCTCGTTAACCGTTGAACAAATTGGGTCCCTCTAACCATATAACTTAACCTAGCCTAACCTAACACAGTCATTTTGTCGGGAGAGGGGGGGGGGGAGGGTAAAGTTTTAAAAAATAGAAGAAAAAAATTAGGATAATGCCGGTGTTGTTTAAAACTATAATCCTCGGTAAGTAATGCTTTACAATAATTATCTATATTATTTTTAGAACACAAATAGAACCACAACATCTCCAATGAGGCCAATAAATATTACCCCACCTCCATCTCCACGGGCACGGCACCACTCCGCGAGTCAACGGACCGCGAGAGCTGTAGTTCCTCCTGCAACATCATCACGATCCCAGTCCCAGTCATCACGACCCCAGGGATCATCTGGCCCTTCTGGTGAGATGGAAGAAAGCGAGGTATTATTTTTATTTCATTTTGTCATCCAGAGGATACAAATTACAATTATTTAGGATATATATCGACTTAGCCTGGAAAAAATAACTTGTAAGATTTGACTAAATTTTTGGTAAACATTGACCAATAAAAATTTACCTTGTAAATTTTTACAAACAAGTTGGTCAAATTTTACCAAGTTGATTTTTTGGTCAAAGTCCAAAAATCTGGACTTAGCCTAAAAATTTACCTTGTCAATTTTTACCAAAAAGTTGGTCAAATTTTACCAAGTTTTTTTGTTTGTCAAAGTCCAAAAATGATGGAAGATGCTTAGGATCACTTGCTCTTGTTTGTGGATAGTCTTCTTTTCTACCACATAGTTTTTAAAATACCAAGACTTGAAAATATGTGGTTTAATATGTTTCATTTTAAGGATTTGTTCACCGGGGCCGTTATGAACCAAATTCAGAACCAATTTCAGCAGCTACGTACTTTCTTGACCTCACAAATGAAAAATCAATTAGAGCCCATTAATGCGTCCATCAGAAACTTGGTAAACAAAACGTCCACAAACCATGAGTTAGTGAAGAATGAAATCAAAGACCTGCAAGACAGTGTATCAAGAGATATGGCTGAAAATACTAAAACCCTGAAAACAGAAATGAAGAAAACCGGCCAAATTGTGGAAACCTTGGTGACTGATCTAAGAAGACTGACCAATGTGGATGAGCTTGATGAGGAGGAGGCGAATAAAGGGCCTAGTGAGAATCAGGATGTTGTCGTGGACCAGATTTTCTCACCAGATTTTTACAGAGAAAGAATAAAGAACCAGGACCCCTTGGAAAAAGATGGTTATATGAGAAGAGAAGAAATTATCTTTTTCATCCAAAATTTCGAAGACTCACTGAAAGTGGATATAGGCTGGCAAACCTTACTGAAAGTATGCCGCGACATCATAACCTTCCTGTATGTCGTGTTCGAGCAGTTCACCTTTGACGCCCGCATCACAGCTGCCTTTTGGACTGCTCCGGAAGTTATTGATGACGAAACTGGTAAGTAAATATTATTTTGTAAATTTGACATGATGAGAAAACGTTTAAAACAGGGAGAAGGGAGGTGGGGGCAAGGGAAATAAACCGAATAAAAGGGGCATTCCTATTCTTGCTAGCAGGTGACCATGTACAATAATCTTTTTATATATATATTTTATTTGTGAAAATAAATCTTGTGCAGAATATACACCCCTGGTACAATAATAAACATGTACCTATGCAGAGTTAATTGAAAATTTCATTATTATTTCAGTGGATCGTTTCTTGGATCATTGTAAGTTAGTGCTTAACGAGACGTACCTAGATGAAGCTATCCCACCAAATTTGTGGAGAACAGGAACCTATGTGTCTTCAAGCGACCTTTTTCTAGTGAGGAACCACATACAAGCTTGTAGGTAATTCAATTATTTATCGCATCTATTCCGCGTCTATTCAATGTGAAAGTGGTAGTTTTACAAAATGCATTTCAATGTTCTTTAGTTAAAAAAGTAGTTTCACGAAATGTTAACTGCATATTGTATTCTTGTTAAATTGTTAAACTACATTTCTATGGCATATGTTTCAAAGAATTTCAATTTTGTACCATGTATTTTTTTATTTGGCAAGACTTTTAGTTCATCTTTTCTTGATATATGTTATATGTTATATATTGAGACTGTTTTGATATAAACCCTTTTTTTATCTAGGTTCTTGCGCAATTTCGAACACACTTTTAAAGAGGACGCGACTGGTTTTTGTGAAAATAAGAAGAGGGCCCAAGATTATATGCTTGCTAATGAGGATCCTGTCTGCTGGAGGCTATTTCGAGGGCTGGTAACGCGAAAACAAGAACGCGCATTGTCAACCCCAAACTACACGTATGAACAGGTTTTTGAAATCAAGCCAAGGAAGGAGACAAGCAATAAGAAAGGCAAGAAAGACAAGAAAGACAAGAAAGACAAGAAAGACAAGAAGGAAAAGGCACAGAAACGATCAGCCTTACAGATGTGTGAATTTTATCTGGCCCCTGCAGAGATACAAAGAATTAAGCGGCGTATTAAACCGAAGACAATCACAACTTCAACACCAGGTGTTACAGCCGAAGACAGGAAATTTTACCACATGTTAGGTGCCCACTCAATGGGTTGCTTACCCCACGAAGTTCAAGGAAAGAACCCGATTTACTTGAGAATAAACAATGACAGGTCGAGAAATTCATTTCAGATCAAAGATTATGCAGACATGGCAAAGAACCCCAAGCAATTTTTCAAGACAGTCCATAGTAATAAGAAGGTTATACAAAGAGCTGTAATGTATTATTCGTACGCCACAACCAATTTGAAACCAGAAATGAGTGAAGAACAGACAAAGATTCACAATGCCAGTGAGAAAGCAACTAGAATTTCAAGAAATAGAAAGATGAATGCTGCTGATGAATCCACTGCTGATGATTGCACTGCTGATGATTCCACTGCTGATGATTCCACTGCTGATGTATCCACTGATGGTGAAGACAATGAGGGGGGAGGCAATGCTGTTGAAGACAATGAAGCTGAAGGCAATGCTGTTGAAGAAAATGGTATGGAAAACATTGCTGATGAAGAAAGCAACAATGGTGAGGAGCTTGTAATTGATGACGGAGCCGACGACGTTGAAATGAATTCAAATGATGATCAGATTGGGAATGACTTACCCGCGGAGAATCCAGCAGTAACTCCAGAACCAGTAAAGCACCCAGTAAAGCCACGTAGGTTATATGAAGATCCAATTGTCAACAGCCAGTCCAATAATAAACCCAAAGTAAATGTATTTAAAAACATCACAAGCTCCAAAAGGAAGAAGCATGGAAAGGGCTCGAAGTCGAAGTCGAAGAAGATAATTATTTCTGAAACAGACGATGAGGGCCAAAATGTGGGAAATCTTGATGATACAGTCCCAATGCAAGATGATGAACAACCACCAAACTTTCCACCACTGCAAAGACAGAAAGAATTTTATGGACGAAATAATTCAATCACAGGTACATATTTGTTGAACATTAATTATTATTTATAAGTTTTATCTTTCCTCGTATTGTGTATATACTGCACAAGATTTTTTTTCCTCTGCTACTAATTTTTTTTAAATTTTTCTTCCCCCCCCCCTAGTTTTTTTTCACCAAGTAGGGGGAAAATTGAAAAATATTTAAAGAACTCTATGATTTATTTATTCTATCCCTCCTACAACACATTTCCTTTTAAAATTTTTTTTTCAACCAAGTAGGGGGGGTGGGGGGGTGGAAAAATGTTTTCAGTACTTGCTTTTTGTTTGGAAACGTATAAAATTAATGTATAAATTAATTATTTACAGGCAACAGTAACGAGAGACAGGTGACTGGAAAGGCAACAAGAGTCGTGGAGGAAAGCAGCAGTGATGAGAATGATGAGGATGCCGAAGGTATTGTTATTTATAGTTTGAAAAACGTAGGAACTGTATCACCTAAATTTAAGTTTATTAATATTTTAAAATTTTACCATAAAAGTGGTAAAAACTAGGTTTTTTATGGTATTAATTGTATCCTGGAGATCGGATTCTACTCTTCTGTGTATTGGTCCTGCGGTGATTTTAAGCTATTTCCTTGGAGGGGGGGGGGGGGGGGGGGTTGGGTAACATTTATACTATTTGAAATAATGACTATAATAATTATTTAGATGATGTGGCGATCATTCCAAAGAACCGGGAGCGAAGGCAAACCGCATTGGAAGCCGAAGCAAAAACCAAGAAAAGTTTACAGCTGGACAATGAACCATCATTCGAGGTGGATAACGAAGATGACGGAAACCAGAGTGACGAAATTGTGGAGGTTGAGGACAATGAGGGCAAGAATGACGGCAATGCAAGTAAGGAAATTCGGATACATCCATGTGGAATAATATTACCCAAACTTGCCATTATAATTCACAACCACACGGGTCATTATGAGGTTGTTGCAGTAGGCTCAAATGTTTCTATATACAACCAAATGGAAATTTTAGAACTCATCAACATTGACGGTAAGTTACAGGTCTTAATGTAATAAATGGGGGGGGGGGGGGTGGGCGAAAGTGACACTTTTTTGGGGCTTTTATTGGCGGTCCTCGGCGGTGGCGACGCCGTTTCTTCACAGTTCCATATTGTACCCCTATAAAGCAATTGCCAATGCAAAATTCCCCCTTTTATCTTTGATTGGCATATTAATATAGGGTAAAAAATATTGCTTGTTTTCATTTGAATCTGATTAATAGTAACTAATGTTCATATAGGTATGGAAATAATATTGAAGCTACAATTATGTACATTTGCTTTAACATTTTTTATTTCTTTGTAGGAGAAAAAGCAAAGTGGAAAAAAGATGGAGAAGAAGGTGAATTACTTTCTGACATCAAAGAAGAAGCACCAGAGAGTGATGAGACAGATGAAGGTCATCAATCAGACCCAGACACTGGAACTGGCAGTAGTAGTAGTAGTGAAGAAGAAGAAGAACAACGCAAGCCAAAAGCAAAAGTGGCCCAAAAGCCAAAGCCTACCAAAGAAGTTCCTAAACGTCCCAGAAAACAAACAACATTTCCATCAACGAATCAAATTAATGCGGTGTTGTACAGAAACCAGAGCAGAGCAAGCACGAGCACAGCACAAATTAATTCAAGCCGGGAATATGCTGAAAGCGCAGGCACATCAAATCCTGATGAAGACGTAAACACAGAACCAGGTTGTAGTTATAGTCCAGAGCCAGGTTGTAGTAATAGTCAACTCAGTGAGCAACCTAACCAAATTAAGCTGCAGCAAATGTTGAACAGAACAAATACACATTTGCCCGATTTCGGCCAGCGTGGTGAGGCTCGGACAAGAAGAGATGCCAACAAACGAGTAAAGGACAACATGAAGAAGCAAAGATTGTGGGAACAGGGACACAGGCCTGAAGATGATGAGTTAGAGAAGAAGAAAAGATCAACCTCCAGACCACCACAGAGAGCAAGTTCTCAACAATGTTCTCAAAACATAAACAATTACGGTATCTTTGGCAGCTACATTACAGCTGATTCGGGAAAGGGGTGTATATTCTGCACAAGAAATATTGTTTGTCCACGGCTAAAAATTTTTAAAATTTACAAATGTTTTCAGTTTTCTTAATTATTACCTTTTTTCTTACCTCCATCTATTTATATTTAATGAAATCTAATATACATCCCTGAGCATTCTTGGAAAAAATATTACACATCCGAACCATGTAGAATATACATCCCTGGCAGAATGGAGACAAGTATTATCCGTCGGAACCTTCGTCTGAAAACGAAGAACAAGACGAAGAACAAGACGAAGAACAAGACGAAGAACAAGACGAAGACCTGATTATAGGTCGCAGTCAATCCCAATAATTCCAGGACTTTACGTATATATATATTTATATGTAATTTTTTTTGATGTCATAAGTTTCATCTTCAATTTTTTTTTCTAATATCTAGAAAGGAGTCTTTTCCCAAAATGCATTTGAAGTTAATTTAGTGAACCGTATATTTGAACCTGTTTAAATGTGTTTAAACTCTATTTATATGGCATAAATTTGAAGAAAGTTAAATTTTCTACCACGTACTTTTACCATCTTAACAAAGAAAAATATGCAATTCACAAAATTAAGTTCAAATGCATTTTGTGAAACTACCCCTTTCCACCAATTAAGTTTAATGAGCTTAAAGTTAAGAGCTTAAACTGAAAATTTTTTGTTGTATAATCTGTCGCATTTTTTGTAATTCAGTATATAGCAGTTGTAGTTTACCCCCTAAACTAAGGAAAAAAGTATTCAGAACTAGCTTTTGTTAATATTATATATTTCTTTAATTTTGTATAAAAATATTATATATATGACAGTTATCGTAGGGAATGTTTTAATTAATACGGTGGTAGATTTCCATGGTAAAATGCGTAATGTTTATGTGCTGTATTAAAAAAGAGAACGTTTCAAATTTGTATAAACTTTTTGTAAATGTTAAATTTGTCTATATACTTGTTTACAATATAAGATATACCAATATGTGATCTTGCTGGCCACCCTATTATATTAAAATTCCCTACGTCAGTTTTTTGGACATTTATTAATGAAAATTTAATTACCAGTGATAATTTGTTTCTTTTCAAATTTAATATAGAATGTCCGACATGACAGCCACAGCAGCAGCCGACTTAGAGAGAGACGAACAGCACGAAGAACAGAAGCCGGAAACCACAAGTGGGTGAGTAATATTTTAATATGTATAAAACGAAGTAGAATGATGTCTGTCTGTCTGTCTGTCCGTCCGTCCGTCCCTAGCTATATTTTGGTAACCATTCATCGAATCAGATTCGACAATCCATCACAACATAATTACATAAATACATATTACATATTTTTTGGTAATTACTTCTTTGGGCAAAGGTCCGATTACCTGGGATATATAATATATATTTATATATTTCAGTGATAGCGAAAAACAGAAGAACGAAATGAGTGTGTCTGAGCCTGAGCTGCCTGCTAAGCTGGATGACCTGACTGATACCCCTCCTAAATCGTCTGATACAGAAGATTTGAACCTAACTTTGGATTGCACTACGTAAGTTTATTTATTTTTGTTACCATTCTATTTCTGTTCGGAAGGTGGTAGTAGCCGGATTGAAAAGAGTAGGATAAACATTATTGTTATGGCGAATAATTATAGTTTCATTCAGGGGTGTACATTACGCACAAGATTTATTTTGTTCCCGTGGTACAAAATTTTGTATTTTTTTCCCACCTATTTTTATCTCACCAAGTAGGGACGGAAATGGAGAAATATTGAAAGAACTAAAATTTTTGGTCCTACCACACATATTTTAGTTATTTTCCCCCCACCACCTGAACAGGGGATCCCATATAGGATATACACCCCTGATATTTCAAATTAGCAGCTACGCTAAACCCTCTAATATGAAGTATATCTCTTAAAGTTTCTTTTGCCACTCCCTTCCCTTGCCGGTACCTATGAGAAGAACCCGATCTGTTCAGTGGTTATCGAGATCCTTCGGTACATAAACACGGACATCCTGTTACTTTAGTATTATTTTTTTTTATTTTTCAGGGACGACGATGGATGGGAGACAATGCAGAAAATAAAACAAGACCTTAGGGCAGCAAAGCAAAAAATTGCTTCTTTGGAAGAGGAGATCGCTTGTTTGGAAACACAAACAAAGTAAGAAATTTTTTTTCACTTCTTTTTTTGGTATTTAATCCGGGCGACTGTGTTGTAAATGATTTTTCGGTACAGACAAATTCACCTTTATATATTACAAAACTAGCAAGTATGCCTCTAGGGGTAAGGTGGGAGGGGTAAATGTGGACCAAAAAAAAAGTTTACTATTTAATTATAATATGATTGCTTAATTCAGGGAGCAATCCAAGAGATGTCCGGCGGCACAAAAGGATGACCAGAAGGTCGGACAAGCCTCTGTTATGGAAGGAGAAGCAAAGTAAGATATCCTATTATATAAAGTAGTAAGCGTTTTTTGTTTGTCCCGAAGGATAACCGCTAAACCGATATTGTTCTCCTTTAAAGTGAAGCTTCTTATAGGTCCTGGAAAGGTTTTAAACTATTTTTGTGCAGGGTGTCTTCACCCCCTTCCCCAAAAAATATTTTTACTCTTCTGAAACTGAAATTGAAAATGGGAAGATGTTGATTTTTCCCCTTCCAACCTTAAGTGCCCCTAGAGGTTTCTAGGGGCGTAGCCACTAGTTTCTTTTAATAATCTTTTTTCATACTTTATCCGGGCGACTGTGTTGTAAATGATTTTTCGGTACAGACAAATTCACCTTTATATATTACAAAACTATAGCAAGTATGCCTCTAGGGGTAAGGTGGGAGTGGTAAATGTGGACCATAAAAAGTTTACTATTTAATAATAATATGATTGCTTAATTCAGGGAGCAATCCGAGAAATGTCCGGCGGCACAAAATGATGATCAGAAGGTCGGACAAGCCTCTGTTATGGAAGGAGAAGCAAAGTAAGATATCCTGTTATATAAAGTAGTAAGCGTTTTTTGTCTGTCCCGAAGGATAACCGCTAAACCGATATTGTTCTCCTTTAAAGTGAAGCTTCTTATAGGTCCTGGAAAGGTTTTAAACTATTTTTGTGCAGGGTGTCTTCACCCCCTTCCCCAAAAAATATTTTTACTCTTCTGAAACTGAAATTGAAAATGGGAAGATGTTGATTTTTCCCCTTCCAACCTTAAGTGCCCCTAGAGGTTTCTAGGGGCGTAGCCACTAGTTTCTTTTAATAATCTTTTTTCATACTTTATCCGGGCGACTGTGTTGTAAATGATTTTTCGGTACAGACAAATTCACCTTTATATATTACAAAACTATAGCAAGTATGCCTCTAGGGGTAAGGTGGGAGTGGTAAATGTGGACCATAAAAAGTTTACTATTTAATAATAATATAATTGCTTAATTCAGGGAGCAATCCGAGAAATGTCCGGCGGCACAAAATGATGATCAGAAGGTCGGACAAGCCTCTGTTATGGAAGGAGAAGCAAAGTAAGATATCCTATTATATAAAGTAGTAAGCGTTTTTTGTCTGTCCCGAAGGATAACCGCTAAACCGATATTGTTCTCCTTTAAAGTGAAGCTTCTTATAGGTCCTGGAAAGGTTTTAAACTATTTTTGTGCAGGGTGTCTTCACCCCCTCCCCCAAAAAATATTTTTACTCTTCTGAAACTGAAATTGAAAATGGGAAGATGTTGATTTTTCCCCTTCCAACCTTAAGTGCCCCTAGAGGTTTCTAGGGGCGTAGCCACTAGTTTCTTTTAATAATCTTTTTTCATACTTTATCCGGGCGACTGTGTTGTAAATGATTTTTCGGTACAGACAAATTCACCTTTATATATTACAAAACTATAGCAAGTATGCCTCTAGGGGTAAGGTGGGAGTGGTAAATGTGGACCATAAAAAGTTTACTATTTAATAATAATATAATTGCTTAATTCAGGGAGCAATCCGAGAAATGTCCGGCGGCACAAAATGATGATCAGAAGGTCGGACAAGCCTCTGTTATGGAAGGAGAAGCAAAGTAAGATATCCTATTATATAAAGTAGTAAGCGTTTTTTGTCTGTCCCGAAGGATAACCGCTAAACCGATATTGTTCTCCTTTAAAGTGAAGCTTCTTATAGGTCCTGGAAAGGTTTTAAACTATTTTTGTGCAGGGTGTCTTCACCCCCTCCCCCAAAAAATATTTTTACTCTTCTGAAACTGAAATTGAAAATGGGAAGATGTTGATTTTTCCCCTTCCAACCTTAAGTGCCCCTAGAGGTTTCTAGGGGCGTAGCCACTAGTTTCTTTTAATAATCTTTTTTCATACTTTATCCGGGCGACTGTGTTGTAAATGATTTTTCGGTACAGACAAATTCACCTTTATATATTACAAAACTATAGCAAGTATGCCTCTAGGGGTAAGGTGGGAGTGGTAAATGTGGACCATAAAAAGTTTACTATTTAATAATAATATGATTGCTTAATTCAGGGAGCAATCCGAGAAATGTCCGGCGGCACAAAAGGATGACCAGAAGGTCGGACAAGCCTCTGTTATGGAAGGAGAAGCAAAGTAAGATATTTCTTTTAATATTATTTTTTCATACTTTATCCGGGCGACAGTGTTGTAAATGATTTTTCTGTAAAGACAAATTCAACGTGTTCCTTTATTTATTAAAAGCGAAAGTACGCCTCTAGCTGGGTAAGGTGGAAGGGGTAAATGTGGAACCAAAAAGTTTACTACTTAATTTAAATAGATTATTATATATATATTGTTTAATTCAGGAACAAAACAGCTGCAGCTGGCTCTCCAGAAAATTCGGATGAGAACGAGGTTAAGGAAGTCACTGTTATGGAAACACCAGCAAAGTAAGATTTTTAAAAAATTTTTTTTACTACTTTATCCTGACGACTGTGTTGTAAATGATTTTTCTGTACGCTAAACCCTCTAATATGAAGTATATCCTTAAAGTTTCTTTTGCCACTCCCTTCCCTTGCCGGTACCTATGAGAAGAACCCGATCGGTTCAGCGGTTAACAAGATCCTTCGCTACATACAAACAAAAATCGTTTTACTTTGTAGTAAAGATTGTTTAATTTCAGGATGAAAGACCAACCGGATTTTGATATAATTTATGAGAACATAAAGAATCCAGGACCAAAAAGCCCAGGTATAGTACAATATTTATACTAGCGACTGTGCCCAAAGCATATAGTGAAACATTTCTGTACTACATTGTATTATTACACTAGGTTAGGTTAGGTTAGGTTAGGTTAGGTTAGGTTAGGTTAGAATAGGCTAGGCTAGGCTAGGCTAGGCTAGGCTAGGCTAGGTTAAAACTAGAAATATTACTCTTTCTATTAATACACTAGGTTAGGTTAGGCTAGAAAAAAAAACTATTGTAAAATTGAAGTATTTTTTTGTAAAAAAAAGTAATTTTAAAAAATATTTTAATTTCAGTGTATGGGGTGTCAGATGATGAGCAGGAGATGTTTGAACCACCCCCTCCTACAATCACGCCAGCATCAAAACTGAGTAGGCGCAAAAGAAGTGCAACACCGGGGAAAATCAAGACATGCGCCCATGGACGCAGTCCCCGAAGCGAGCTGCCATTGAACACGAGACTCATCGAATGCACCTATATGTGCCCAGACTGCCGCGTCTTCTTTCACAAGAGGCAAAAACAAAGAAAAGAAGGACAAAAGTAAGCTGATGTATAATAGTCCTTCCAGTCAGATCATATATAAACTATTTGTGATAAAAAAGTGATATATATCATCTATATCTTGAGTCAAAAATATGTTTAACCACCTTTAATTTGTACGTACATTAATCTATATGACAGTTTGACAGTTTTGTTCTGACGATGAAAATATTCATATAATATTATATTTGAAACCGCTATTCCTATATAGCAAAATTTTTGAAAATTTAATAATGGAAAGTAACTTCGTGATATATTTTTCTTGTATAAAAATGTTCTAGTATAAAGTACAATTAGAATCCAGATCTCAGCAATTAAAACCTATGTATATTTGTGTTAATTTCTCAGCTTAAACCGATTAAACATGCAGTTATATTATCTGTAAAACTATGTAATATTTCGTCATTTAAACCACGTCTAGAATTATAGACTAATTAAGAAAATTTCTGTGAATATATACCTATATAGTATCGCGCTATCGTACCTATGTAAATCATTATGTAAAAAAAGTGTTTCAATCAATAAAGTTAATAATGAAAACAATTTTTTTTTTATTTTTGCGTTTTGTGTATACAAGCGAGGTTTTTCTATAATTAAGGTCGTTTTTTACCACTTTCTCGTGATTTTTACCACCCGTTTTTACCACAATTATTGGTAAATTTTTACCATATTTACCCTATTTCTGGTAAAATTTTACCAGTTTAGGGCAAAAATATTACCAGGTGTTGAACAGTTTTACCACTTTTTCGGTAAAATCTACCAGAAATTTGCGGTAAATTTTACCAAAAAAGTGGTAAAAATTGGTCAAAATCTGGTATAAATTTGCGTCCTAAAATGGTAATATTTTACCGGAAATCTGGTAAAATTTTACCGATAATTGTGGTAAAAATCGCTGGTAAAAAGCGTCACAGAGTACCACCAAAAGTGTTTTTACCACGATTACGGTAAAATTTTACCACCTTTTAAATCGTATAGGCTGGTAAAATTTTACCATAAAAGTGGTAAAAACTAGGTTTTTTTATGGTATTAATTCCGTCCTGGGATAATCAAAGAATTGCGTTTCTTACTTTATAAATTATCAAAAATCATTTTTTTACAGCTGTAAGTCAACCATT
>NC_137260.1:35601682-35675336 GCF_053477335.1 Acartia tonsa | reverse complement strand
CTTTTGTCTCTCTTGTTAAAGATATCTTTACCAAGAGAGTCAAAAGTGGAATCTTAAATTTCAAAAATCGTATCGGCGTTGAAGATATCTTCACCAAGAGAGGGGAAAGTGGAATCTTACATTTCAAAAATCGTATCGGCGTTGAAGATATCTTCATCAAGAGAAGGGAAAGTAGAATCTTACATTTCAAAAATCGTATCGGCGTTGAAGATATCTTCACCAAGAGAGGGGAAAGTGGAAAGGTAGATTACAGTTTTAGAGAGTCCAAACCATAATCATAGATTATCTTTCTGCTTCTATAAAAATGGATTCAACTCCCTAACTGTGAAATATGAAAATTTGGGTAGGAAATAATCATATTAGATAGATAGATATAAAGAGATATATAATTACAAACCAAAATGAATTGTAAATTGGCTATTCAAAGGTTGAATTATTGGTAAAGGTGATTGAGAATAAAAGAAAGAAAGATGGTAGAAAAGATAGTGATAATAGTATATAAGAAAAAAGGAGAGAAAGATAGGTTGAGAGAGAAAATGAGGGAGAGAGAGAGAGATTAAGAGAAAGAGTAAAATGGTAAATACATATTTAAGAATTTAGTAACTTAATTATTTCTAAATAGAAAATAATCAGTCCCATAAATCATCTAAGACATTAAAAAGTAAACAATTAAAGATTCTCTGACCTAAATAATTAATTCAAAATCATTTAATATCAATCAATATTAGGATATAATTGGATAGATAATTGGATATCTAGATATATAGATTGATAGATATTATGACAGATGAAATCCATCAAAATTTTGCATTAAATTCTCAAATGATTTTCAAATAATTATACATTTTGGAAAATTAGATAATTTCAGAAATTTTTTAATTTCTGCATTTGAGAGAGAAAGTTAAAAAAAGATAATTTATAAAATGAGGAGTAGATTAAGATATAATAGAAAGATATAGAAAAAGATATAATGAAAGAGAAATTAATCCTACATTTTTATTTCCCTAACCACGGACAACTGTCTTTTATGTAAAGTATTAAGGAATTCTATCTAAAGCCTAATCAATAGTTATTGAACTGATGGGGTTTCCCATAGGTCTTGTGGTGGTTTTAGGCCATGTTTTTGTCTCTGCCTATCCTTTCGAATACTGAGCGCTTAGATATAATCAGGGTTCGGAAGCCGCGCCTCAGCCGCGCATAAGCCTCAGTTTTAAACCTGCTTGTGAGCAGAAAAAGAAATTTTTGAAAAAAGGATTGTCTACTAAAGAGACAGTTTTATACATCTAGCTAAATTTTATAATGATAAAATGACGATTTCACTGAGGCTTACGCGCGGCTTCCGATCCCTGGATATAATCTTACTGTTTTTAAATGACTTTAGAAATGGCTTTTCAGTGATAAACACTTAGGAAATCTTTTGATGATAATTATATCAATTTCAAATAATTAGTTGGTTAGTTAGTTAGATAGAAAATAGATAGATAGATAGAAAGAAAGATAGATAGATAGTCAAACTCATCAAATGATTATAACGTAACTGAGATAAAAAGATAGATTTTAAGATAAATAGGAACTCATTAAATGATTACAGTCAATTATAGAATTTCTTTCTATTGATAATCATTCCTTAATGTATATTTTGAAATAGACCTATACAATATAGAGGACAAACAAAAAATACAAATAGCAGAGTAGGATAGACAAGGGCATAGCTGAATATTATTGAGAGGAAAAATAGCAAGGTAAAGATCTCGCTAACCTTTGAATCTATTGAGTTCTCCATTTCGGGGAGCTTCACATAAGTCCGAAGGTGGTTTTAGGTTATTTAATTTTTAGATTAAATTCTTAGGCTATTATTCTGCTTCCTTCCTCTCATTTCGTGTACAGAGTCCCTAGACTTGAAGATCACATTCTGTAGTTCATATTAAGTTAACTAATAAGAATGACTCCCCATAAGTATCGTAGCAAAAAATCTAAGTAAAAGTAAGTCATATAGTATTTTACAAAAAAAAATTCCTCTAAAATTGTAATATCTTTATTATGTTGCAAGCCTAAGGGCCATCTAATGTCATTGATTATAACTTGTTATTGTAAATCATTTAAAGGCGTTCATCGAAAATAGAGGATTTTTATTTTAGAAAATCTAACCAAAGATAATCAACTTGAGCGCTAACAAAGTCATTTGTATTCCCTTTCCTTATCAGTCATTCTCTATTTATATTGTCCTTTCTCTATAATTGACTAGTTTACGACGTATGCTCCTTATTCTAACAGAAGTCTTTTTTTTATTTTATTAAATGAAATTTATATGAGCTATTGTTTGCCGTTTTATAAAAATACCCAATCAGTAATAATCACTATAATGTGGCTATTAAGAAATTATATATTTATATTTTCATTGATTTCAATATAATGGCCAATTTAGACTTTTACTTTTTAAATAACCTTAAATTGGCTATTATAGAAGCGAAGCTGCTTTAATATTTGCTATACATTAGTACAGCAGATTGTCATTCAACAATGAAAGGCAGAAATACTACGATTTTATTCAATTTAAAGCATATAACGCTATTATTTGGCTTTTTTGTCTTTACTACCAGAAATAGAGACATTGTTTTCTTTGTTTTCATTTTATTAAATTTTTTATACTTCAACGTTAGTCTATAGGGATGGCTTTAGATTTCAGGAAAATTGAATTATTAAGATTTTTTATGAATATATTCAAATGGTATATTTAAATATAATAAAACTTAACACAAACACATCATGAACAAATTTAATTAATATAGCCGAAAACATGTCCCTATCCCCTGTATTGGATATGGATACAAAACCTGTCCCTATCCCCTGTATTGGATATGTATATAAAACCTGTCCCTATCCCCTGTATTGGATATGTATATAAAACCTGTCCCTATCCCCTGTATTGGATATGTATACAAAACCTGTCCCTATCCCCTGTATTGGATATGTATACAAAACCTGTCCCTATCCCCTGTATTGGATATGTATACAAAACCTGTCCCTATCCCCTGTATTGGATATGTATACAAAACCTGTCCCTATCCCCTGTATTGGATATGTATACAAAACCTGTCCCTATCCCCTGTATTGGATATGTATACAAAACCTGTCCCTATCCCCTGTATTGGATATGTATACAAAACCTGTCCCTATCCCCTGTATTGGATATGTATACAAAACCTGTCCCTATCCCCTGTATTGGATATGTATACAAAACCTGTCCCTATCCCCTGTATTGGATATGTATACAAAACCTGTCCCTATCCCCTGTATTGGATATGTATACAAAACCTGTCCCTATCCCCTGTATTGGATATGTATACAAAACCTGTCCCTATCCCCTGTATTGGATATGTATACAAAACCTGTCCCTATCCCCTGTATTGGATATGTATACAAAACCTGTCCCTATCCCCTGTATTGGATATGTATACAGAACCTGTCCCTATCCCCTGTATTGGATATGTATACAAAACCAAAGGTCTTGACAAAAATTTGATGGGTAAATTTCCGGTTGTGGCTTATTGCTTGATGACCTTTAATGTCCGATAGGAAACATTAATGTTTTGTACATTATTTTAAAGGGTTTAATTTAAAAGAAAACCTCTTGGGACCCTGAGCTACCCTACCTAACCTAATATTTGAGAACAATTGGTTTATGCATCATTATATAATAAACTTTCAATCAGTCAAAAAATCGGAGATTTTTTTGCTTTCAAGAATATCTTATTGTCTTGACCTAGTTATAAGTCTTATTTGTTTAATTTTACAAAATGTACATGATATAAGGCTCTAGTATTGTTCGTCATTTGTTTTCCATTGAATCAAAGTGTTTTTGTGACGAATTGCGTACATAATACAGGATAGGGGACAGAAACATGGAGATTTTTTTTATCTTTGTGAATCATTCCCTTCTAACTACTTGATTAATTAAAGATTTAGGGTATTGTCGGTTTCGTCACATCGACGAAGCTCAATCTGTACCACTTTTGATTCCTTTGACGTAATAAAAATCCATCTCTTTTTTAGTGGTTTTCTTTCCCACTTCTTCTCTCATCTCCCTCAGTTAATGCCGTCACAGGAATCAAAAGTGTTGCAGATTGGGCTTCGTCCGTCACATCGCCTCTTAAGGGGCATTTCCTCTTTTTTACAGTAGCTTTTATCCTTTTTTCCAGCACCTGCGGGGTCAATTGCCTACACCTGTGGGCAATCATAAACATTAGCCTAAAAGCTACTGTGAAAATACGACGAAACGATGTCACGAAATTATTATTATTTAGTTAGGTACAATTCCTGCCAAAACTTTGTTTTTGTGAGGCAAATATGTATAGTGTAGTAGTGTTTCGGGGTTTGTATGTTTAAATGTGTTTATTGGATTGTTTTTGGGAGATAGAATCATAAAAGACCAATGGAAAAGGTAAAGGAATACATGAAAATAAATTATACAACAGAAATTACAAACATCAAAGTTAAATGTACAGATGTAGTTCTTAGATATGTTAAAAAAGATCAACTTAATATAGTCCTATAAAAAATACACTTTTTGTTGTTGTTTTAAACTGGGAAAGATGTAATTCTTTGGTATTACTTTTTATAATTTTCAAGTGACTACGCGTTACTAGAATAACTTGAATATATAGAACTACTATGAATTTAGGTAAGACTGAATTATCACAGTAGATTTAGTCAATTTAACTTTTAGATTATAAATTCCTCTCCCCCTATCATAAACGATAAAACACAATATTAAAGTTTGGGTTTTAAATATTTTGTTTTATTACAATTGTGTTTTGGTAATAAAGTGTAAAAAGTAAGATAATAGGGGTAAGGAAGAAAGAGGGGAGAGGTAGAGAGAGAGAAAGAGAGAGAGAGTGTGAGAGAGAGCTTATGAGTTAGAGAGAGAGAGAAAGAGAGAGGAAAAGACAGAAAGATAATTAAAAAAAGATAAAACAATTAAAAATGCATGAATTTATTATTTAATTATAAATCTAATATAAATAAAGCATAATTACCTTTTCATTAAACTTTATTAGCATATATCCTGTTTATAAACATTATTTAGGCCTTGGAATAATTATGTTTGTAAAACTTAATATCTTGGTTGTTCCATTATTTCATTATTTTACAAGGGCGAAATATTTCCAGAATCTATTCTACAATATTACTTCTGGTTGCGCCACTAGCATCTAGGAGCTTTTAAGTTGGAGGTAGAAAGTAGGCAAAAAATATCCTACAAAAATCTAAAGAACTATAATCAATAATTATAAGCTATCTTGGGATCTATGTAAAGCTTCTTTGGAATGGGGATCTCGATCGGTTTTCTGTGATTAGTGAGATCTTAACATACAGACAAAACCTAAATTTAATAGCCCTTTCCCTGTATCCATACGATTTAGACAACCTTAACCTCTTAATCAGGGACAAGGGAAGGCTATTCTGGCAAACAATGCTTTAGAGCTGATTTCATAGATTTCCAGTTTAAACTAGATGATGAGATTAAGCAACTTTTGGCAATATTTGACAAGAATCTAAAGCATTATTTTGTCAGTTTTTGCTTAATTTACTATAAGCCATTCAAAAATGATTTTCAGAGATTAGTACTATCTTCATTTTTGAGATAAATGAACAGAGAGTAAGCTTTTTACATTATTTAGATATTTTATCTAAATCATAGACTACTCGTAAATTATAGGTTAAATAGTGAATATAATTTATTGAAAATCCAAACAGTGGATAGCTGTAATACTTTGAAACATATTTCAGATTGTTTAAACATTTAATCCATCTAAAAATTAAAAAGAAAAAAAGTTTTTGCGACACCTAGCAATAAAGTTTTGAACTATATAACTATGCTTTTCCAAATCAAACATTTTATAATTTTTGTTGTGGTTTAATTTTGTATTTCTCGACAACATCTTGCCCCTAATTGCGAAACAAGTTGGAAGGAAGTTTACAGAATTTAAAATATGGGTAATTTCTCCCAAAGTGCCTAGTGGAGCACAGAATCCTCCTTTCCCTACCATTAATTTTAAAACAAACTGTAAACGATCAAAGGGGCGGGAGTGCTTTAGGTATAGCATTAAGGAAACCAGCAGATATAATTTAGATATGGGGGGGGGGGGGGGGAATCAGTGCTTCATAGGCAACTTTGTTGTAAGGCACCAATATATGTTTTTTTTATGTTTATTTTAAATTAAGTTGATCGTCAAATAGATTTAGTATTGTATGATTTATGGTTATTATTTTTGAAAAGCAAAGCTTTTCCATGATTAGGGTTGGTCCGTGCGTCCATCTGTACGTCCATCCGTTACAGTTAGCTTTGTTTGTTAATTTAAAAAGGTTAGAATTGTCCTATCGATTTCAAGCTTTACATGCTAATTCCCATAGCAGTTAGGTACGATTTAGAAAGAGCAGCAACTCTATAATCGTTACTAGAAAGTCCGTATGTTCATTTAAAACAAGCTGATTTTTTTACTTTTTTTACAACAAATTTTTGTATGTTAAAATTATCCTAGTCATCTAATTTTTTGAATTCTGATTCGTATTACAACAAAATACATAAGCAAAGCATCTCTAAAATCAAGTCCTAAAAACGTCAGTATGTTCTAAAACCGTAACATGTATTTAATCAGTTTTGCAACAAATTTACTTACAATTTTGTAAAGACATATGCATTAATATTCAGTTTATTCAGTTCTGACACTGTTAATGTCCATTTGTCTTTCCATTTCAGAGCTTCGCTTTTATGAATGTTGTCATCCTTGTTTTAATAAGAAATGAACAATGAATTTTATTTTTAACTTTAAAGTAAGATGTTTTTAGTTATTGAATCAATTTGAAACTTATGCCTAAACTTGCTCTAAGGGGTTAATTGTGGTGTTTAAAAATGAGTCGAAGTAAAAATTTGTCAAAATATTTTGTTTTTTGTCTTTAAACAGTTACAAATTTTATGGATAAGAAAAAAATTTAAAGATTTTAATTTTAGGAAATATTTAAAAATATTTTTTTAATCTCCCTACATCTGACTTGTTTAGTAAGATGTTTTTATGAATCCGTCTGCTATTTTATTATTTAATAGTGTACACTATTCTCATGAGGTTTAGTGAATTACCCTTATGAATACCCTTATGTATTATACTAAGAGCCCTTTTTTGTAATAGTTGCACCATTCATAACATTACATACTTGGTGAGGTTTCGTGATAAATTGGCATGAATTTAATAGAATTGTTTGTCAGACAGACATTCCCTTGTCCCTGCTCTTAATGAATTAAAGCAACCTTTGGCGCTATGTTCAATAAAATTAGCTCAAGATTAATTGATTTTAAGACCATTTAAAAAGAAATTAATTAGAATTTCTTTTATGATTTTGAACATCATAAATATTTTGTAATATCCATACATCATTTGGGGTTACGGGTAAAGTATCTTAGAAAACAAGAAAAATTATATTCAAAAGTAGGGAAGCTTTCTGTGAAATTAGCAGAAGGGAAGGGGACAATGAACTGTTGATAAAACTGGTATCCAAAGTTGTATATGCGTTAATATTTCATTCGGTGACTGAAAAAAGTTGTGCTTTTTTATTCAATCTCGATCTGTAGATACAAAATAGCTTAGTCTAAGTTTTTCAACCAATAATTTTATTTTATATTAAGTGTTAATATTTATCATCATTGGAGATTGTCTTATCCCTTAAGATCCCAGGTAAGGACACACTGGCAGGTATATACACCTCTACAAAGATATGTATACCTACTTATTTTATTTGGTTCCATCTTATATAGATAGATAGATAATCAAAACTAAAACAGTTAGGGAGTTGAATCCATTTTTATAGAAGCAGAAATATAATCTATGATTATGGTTTGGACCCTCTAAAACTGTAATCTACCTTTCCACTTTCCCCTCTCTTGGTAAAGATATCTTCAACGCCGATACGATTTTTGAAATGTAAGATTCTATTTTCCCTTCTCTTGGTGAAGATATCTTCAACGCCGATACGATTTTTGAAATGTAAGATTCCACTTTCCCCTCTCTTGGTGAAGATATCTTCAACGCCGATACGATTTTTGAAATTTAAGATTCCACTTTTGCCTCTCTTGGTGAAGATATCTTCAACAAGAGAGACAAAAGTGGAATCTTATATTTCAAAAATCGTATCGGCGTTGAAGATATCTTCACCAAGAGAGGGGAAAGTGGAAGGGTAGATTACAGTTTTAGAGGGTCCAAACCATAATCATAGATTATATTTCTGCTTCTATAAAAATGGATTCAACTCCCTAACTGTAAAACTACCAAAATAGTTGATAGCATTCCAGAAATGTTATGAATTTAGTCATGAATTCAAAACCAAGTTCTTTCAGTAACGGGTAGGCATTTCAAATAGATAGATAGATAAATATATAAATTATATAGATAATATTATGATAAAAGATAATAAGATAAATTTTTCATAGAACTTTGGGTACCAGTTAAATAAACAGACCAATGTCTCCTCCCTCCCATGACAGAATAGATTAAAGATATATAGACAGATCAAACACTCTATAAGCTAAAAATAAAATACTGATTTTTTTGTGTCTGTTCAATAAGATATTGAGAACCATTAGTCAAAATAGTTTAAATTTTTAAAGAAAATATTGAAAAGATTAGGGTGAAGTTATGAGTGCTCAACCTGCACTTTGTGTGAAAGAACCAATTTTAAAAATGACCTTGTACCTCTAAACTACTAGAATAGTTGGGACATTCTTTAAATTTTGTCATATGCTAAAATTCATTTACTTTTGGGGATAATGTGAAAAATAAGAGAGAGAGAGAGAGAGATAGATAGAAAAGGGAAAGGAAGAGAGAAAGAGAAAGAGAGTGAGAGAACGAGAGAGAGAGAGTGAGAGGGCGAAAGAATGCAAGAAATAGAGTGATTGATAGTATAAGTAAGGGAATGGTACATGAATTCCATCACGTAATTTGGACCAAACTATAAAAATGAAAACATCCCAAACTAGAGATGTTGCACCTAAAGAATTACTAATTTGCCTACAACTTTTAACTAATAAAAAGTTTAAAATCCCTATATCGGATAAACTGCAATTATCATGCTATAAACGGAAAGATTTTCTTTAGTTATAGAGTAGCTTCAATATTGAAAAGTTACTTGCGAATATTTAGCAATTTCGAGAATGGACAAAAACTAAATTCCAGTAGTTGGTGAAAATCAAGGACTGTAGTTCTAATAAATATTTAAACAAAACAGAAATAGTTTCTGTGTACATTTAAAAGAATAAGAGAATCATCTAATGTTTGAATATTTATATTATTATCCCACTTTTCTTAATCTCTCATAAAGCAACTGTTTTCCTTTATTTTAGTGTGAAAATATTGCCTTTGGTATCTCTTAATTATCGGGCGTACAATTAGTATAAGCATCTTCTTTCCTCCCGGGAATAGTTTTAGTAAAATAATTACAAAGTAAAATTCCATACAAACATTGTATAATTAAAATGGAACAAATACATAAGCAATTAAAATAGAAAAAAATGCGCATATCTCGTTAGGACCAGTACCGTTATCCACGTAATCTTTAAGTATGATCAAATCATCTTAATAGGTAGATTACATTGGAATTTCTGCTAAAATTTTGGAATAACTCAAATTAAGGAACATAGCACAGTAAACAGAATTTTAAATCGCCTTATTCAACTTTGAAATCAGTATTTTGGAAACTTCCCATTTCACCCCTTAAGAGGGATGTGCTAAGGCACTAAGAAAAAAATTAACAATATACACAAATATTAGATAATTTATATTGACATAAAAAAGACTGAAAGAACAGCTGCTTCTCTAATCTGCTTCTAAAATCTATTTACTTATTTTTATGTTTAGGAATTATTAGAAGATAACTTTAAATGCTTAATTTTGCAAAAACCCATTAGTAGATATGTAACTTAATTGCTTAAATATCTTAACATGTAGTTTAAAAAGTCAAAAAATAAATTTTTACCACTGTTTGTGATGTTTCAAATTGTTTCTCATACAAGAGATATCTTTAATAATCTCCATCCCTTTTCATCATATATTATATTCCATTGATATTTCTCTGTAGAAAGGTACAATAACAGTATAAGTTCATTAAGTAATTATAATGTTATTATGTACTTGATCTTTAAAAACTTAAATTTATCTATCTACAAACAATCTTCAATTTTCATTAATCATAAATTTTTAATGTAATGGTAAAACATTCTAAAAAAACGAATTTTTTAGTCATGCTTAAAAATTATCCAATGTTTGCAAGCAATTATAAGATATATTTTTTACTTTCTCAAAAGACACCCTAAACGGGGGGTAACGAGAGTAACCCCCCATCCATCCTAAAAATTTGGGGGGTGATATTTTATCTTCATTGGGTTGTACAAAGTAACATTTGTTCAAATAATATCCTTCTTCATAATTAGCGATTTTGTTTATCATTAATGGGAGTAAATTATTTTAAGGTCCATTGCCTCACACTTTTTTTGTTATGTTTTTTTTAGAGTATTTGTTCCGATTGTTAATAAATATAGAAAGTATAGCTGCTATTGTTTACTTTAAGATACCGGAAAAATTGGGTAAAAAATGATAGTTTAGGCCCCAAAATTCCCCTACTTTCTCCATTCAATTTTCCTCTATTATATACTTAAACAAGGATGACAACATCTATAAGTAGCAAAGCTCAAAAACAATGTAATGGACAAAAGGACAAAGTTGGTTATAGTGAAGCTGTTCACTTTTCAGTTTTCCTAACCAAGAAATGAAAGAGAGAAAATATACAAAAACTCAAAGATAATCACGAACCCCTAAAGAAAAATGTTTACGTCATTTGAAGCATGACCGACTTGCAGACGGACAAACTTTAAAACTAGATGCGTATACATCTTATAGAAATATTCACTGAAAAATTTGGCTGTTTATCTTCAAAAATAGCTGACTGACGAACAGAAAAGGTGAATTATAGAGTAGCTTCGCTACTACAATTTTAAAGAATTATTATTCTTTTTATTATTGACGATATTTGAATTTAAAAAATAAATATCATTCTTAGTGATTTATTGATAATTCTTGAGTCTATCTTTAGCCATTTAAGTAATAATATTAATAATAAAATGCTTATAAATTTTCTCTTTATCTTTAAGTTCATTTCTATCTTTTATTATTTTCATATTGCTGCGCTAATTTAAGCCATAATTATCATTTTTCTATTTATCTATATTTTTCTTTAATTAATCCACTCTTTATTTTTATTTCTCTAACTTTCTTTTTTAAATTTTATTTATTTAGACTTAAATTAGGATTTAACTGTAAAGTAAATACACAGACTTACATAAATACACCCATTGATTTATTGGTTCCTCTAATTATTAAATCTGTGCTGTTAACATTATAGTTGCAAGGTATCTCAGTCTGTAATTCAACTGTGATTCTTGGTGTTATTACATCCAAGAACCCGCTTCCCCAGAAACATGATAATAAGGAAAATTGTTTCCTGTCCTTTGCGACCCAATTTTATAGTTTCTATCAGATATTCTTTGATTTTAACCATATTTTCATTATCTATCTATTCTCTAGGCAGCTTTCTATCTTTCTTGCTATCTAACTGTTTATTTTGTCTATCTGTAAATTGTTGAAATAAACCAAAGTTTTACCCTTTGTCCTATTAAAAAATGAATTATTAAAGAGTGAAACTGAGAGAGAGTTACCTAGCAAGAAAAAGAAAGATAGCAAATGAGTTAATAAAATACAGGGATCTAAAGAGATATGACAATGGCTTTATTTACATACATTCCCAATGATGATAACCTTTATATAGTGATTGAAACGTTTGGACACTCAACTTAATGAACCAACCAATCATAATTCAATAAAGTCTCCAAAGTTGTTAGGCCAACGTTTAAGAATTCATATAAAACTTTGGGGACTTTAATAACAGCCCAATGCCCTCTTCTTATCTAAATAAATAGGGGCATATACATACATATATGTGTAAATAAGAAGGTCGAGAGAAATTTTAGGGAGATCTATTTTGTTATATATACATCTTTAAAGATAATTTATCATCGAATCTATCCAAAAACATGTGTAATATAGGGATACATAATGAAAATATAACAAACCATGAATTATCTATCTATCTATAAATTCATCTAATGAAACAAGAGTAACTGCATTCATACAAGCTAAGCTTAACAAGTCAGACAGCGATTTTAAATTCAATATTGTTAAGAGGTCTTAGCGAAAACTTTTATCTAAGTAAATATGTTGCAAAATTGCTTAAGATACAGGATGCTTAGTGTGGACAAACTTACATTGAAAGACTAACTATGAAATTAGTAATAGCTGTCAAAGAAATAATGATTATAGAGTTGTTAATCTTCCAAATTATACTTCATTGTTGCATGCTTGGTATGGAATTGGTAGGACTAATCTAATTTAAAAGGACGGACATGCCCTAGTTATTGAAAAGATGTGTTATCCTAGTAACTTACCATGAAAGGCCTTACAAAATTTTATCCTTTCGCGGTATAATCCATAAAATACTTTAAATAGGGACTCAAAATAATTTTATACACCATTAGTTTTAGCTATCAAAAGTGAAATTAGATAAAATGTACAGGATAATAGATAGATAGATGGTTGAGTATTAAGCTAGAAAAAATGTAGATAGACATCAATTACTATGGGTTGGTATATAGATAGATAGATAGTTAGGTACAAAGCTAAAAAATATATAAATTGATAAGCTGGTCAGATAGAAAAATAGGCAAGAAGGTATCTAGATAGATAACATCAATTTCTAAGTATAGGTCTAGATAGATAGTTAGGTAGCAAGCTAGGTAGAAAGATAGATATCAATTACTAAGTAGGGGCAAATAACGCCCCAATTTTCATAATTGCCCTATTATTTATTTCACATTAGTAATAAAGAGAGAGATGAAGGGAGAGACATATTGAAAGTGAGAGAGAGAGAGAGAGAGAGAGAGAGAGAGAGAGAGAGAGAGAGAGAGAGAGAGAGAGAGAGAGAGAGAGAGAGAGAGAGAGAGAGAGAGAGAGAGAGAGAGAGAGAGAGAGAGAGAGAGAGAGAGAGAGAGAGAGAGAGAGAGAGAGAGAGAGAGAGAGAGAGAGAGAGAGAGAGAGAGAGAGAGAGAGAGAGAGAGAGATATTGAAAGTGAGAGAGAGAGAGAGAGAGAGAGAGAGAGAGAGAGAGAGAGAGAGATGAAGTGAGAGATAAAGTACTAAATATAATATACAATAACTTCGCCCCTAGTATCTAAGGGCTTCTTCTGAGTTTATCTTTTTGATTTAGATGTTTTAGGGATCTTATGGGAAACACAGAATATCATTCTTCTTTTGGCATATAAGATATATTATTTTTAGAAATAATATAAAGAAGTAGTTGTTTTACAAAGTGTGTTACTCATCAAATATTGTAATGTTTACTTCTTCAAATATTATTTTTAAAATTATTTAATACTAATGTTAACAGTAGAATATATGATTGTATTAGGCAGCTAATGTGCTGCCATAGTACTTTTATTCATTTATTTTAGAAACTGACTTAAAACATACATTACTCACATACTCATAGTAAAACAAGGATGTCAACATTCATAGATAGAGTAGACATTCATTGTTCATATAAAATTAATTTAAAAATATAAAATATAGCGTAACAGACAGACAGACATGCATAGTTATTTGTATAATGGGTGCTCCGTGATCATATGCATTTTCAAGCAAAATTTCCATTGTCTATCTTTAATAACAGATGAGATAAAACACATTTACTGTACAAATTTTATATACTCTATCCCAGTAATGACAGACTGACGAATCAAGTGAGTTATAGAGTAAATGCTCATTGGCCAGTTGAATGTTCACACAATAAATCAGTCGTTACCTCAAATAGTATGGCATTTCCCCATTTGAATGGACAGACAGACAAAGGAGGTTAAAGAGTTGCCCCGACCTTTTTTTTATTCCTTATCAGTTTAAAGAGTAGCTACGCTTACACTAAAGTGGCCACCTTACTAAACAAACAAAGCCAATAAAAAGATAGGAAATAGATAGTTTGATAGATTGATACTGTGTTTCTATATTTTTAAACAATGATCAAAAATATAATTAAAACCCTAAAAACATCTTTTTGGACTTAACCTCCCCATGTCATTTACCCTCCTGCTCCAAAGGTCAGGGAGAATTTGTCCGGTTCGTGTTTGTTTAGAGGGAAAAAGTGTCAGAGCATATGCACACAAAATTATACACACAAAACCACGCACACACACAAAACACAAACGAGAACGAAAACATCCCCAAACAAAAAGAAATACAGTTTTCATCTTAGAGTCTAACACTTTAATAAAAAATTTTGTCTTTTTATTTTTTGGGAAGGAGAAATAAAAAATCTGGATAGGGGGAGTAATTTTTTAACACCCGAAGATTTTTACCATGGGGTATAAATTACATTAGGGTAAAGGTAATTTCCTCCTTTAATTATTTTTGTGTGTAAAGGGGGTGGTAATAACCCACATTTTGGATTTTAAATGTCTAATATTATCTTGTTTTAAAAAATAAAGAGCATCGAACCATGGCAATATTCATAAAAAGAGTTTCAGAGGTTCTTATTTGGTTGGGGGTGGGGAGGGGGAGGGGGGTTGTTTAACAACCCCCCCGCCCCCCCCCCTCCCTGAAGAGTAACAATAAAGTTAATAATAAGACTAACATACCTACCTTATATAGTTATTGGAAAGCTTCGCTGTAAAAACAGAAACAAAACCAAGAAAAAAGTAAAATTTGAATTGTATACATTGTATTGTATGGGTCACGTGATACGGTTTCTATGGTTGTTTATTGTAATAATAGGACATTAGAATTGCATTCTGTTTCAATGAGCTACTGTACTGTCATACTATTGAAAATTATGTTTTTTGGATGGACTTCAATATTTTCTGTTTTATACCTAATTTTTCTAGGCTTAGCATGACCCTAATTTTACCAGGATAGCTAGCCAGATAGCGAGATATATCTATAGAGATAGCAAAAAATGAATCGAAAAGGGTATATAGGTCATTTTGAATATTCTGTTTTTGTGCTATAACCCTTAATTTATCAAGATAGAAGAAGGAAAGATAATAAGATAAAAATAAATAAACAAAAACATGGAATTGAATGTAAATAGATAGAAATAAAATTATAAGTCATGTTATTATAATTTAATATTAGCGGCTACGCCCCTAGAAGCCTCTAGGACACTTGTGGTAAGGGGATGGGAATTCGATCCCCCCATATTCAATTAAAGTCTTAATTTAATATCTTTTTCTACGGGCTTTCTAAAACGTACCTAATTGTTACACGAATCTTCATCCAAAGTATAAAATCGATAGGACAAATATAAAATGCCAAAAAAATGAAAAGAGCTAACTGTGATGGGCGTACGTACAACATACAGACGTACATACTCTAATTATAGAAAAGCTTCGCTTTTAATAATATTTTTACTCTTAATTAGAATATAAATATTAGAGAAAATTGTTTTTTAAGAAACCCATTGTAAAGAGAAAATGGTTTAAAGTAATTTATTTTCATTGTCAATTCATTACAGCTTAATCATTATTAATTTTTATCTCTCTCTTTTTCTCTATTACTAGCGGCTACGTCCCTATGGCCTCTAGGGGTACTTGAGGAGGGGGGAGTTTAATTCGATGATTTTATTTTTAAAAAGAAAAAGGGGAGGGGGGTATTTTTTCTAGGGGCGATTTCTCTTCGGTTGATGGCGGTACCCTCTCCCAAAAAGTTATAAACTTGCCCAGGACCTATGAGAAGCAACCCTGTAAAGGAGAAGCATATCGGTTCAGCGGTTATCGAGATCCTTCAGTACAAACAGACGTACATACAGACAAAGATCCTGTTACTTTATTATATCGATTTTTGTGCTTTTCTTTTTTTCTCTTTTTTCTTTACTTACTCTTTTTTTTTCTCTTTTCAATCATTTTTCCACGCTCTCTTTAGCTCTTTAAATGCACTATCTACTTATAATATATTATGCGCCTTTAATGAATTGATTATGCTTTAAGGAAAGAATGGAGACATAAAACAGAGTAAAAATAACTTAATTAAAGTGAAACTTTAGGGTTATCTATCTATTCATGAGTTTTATCTATTTATTTTTCTATCTATAATAAAGAATGCTTACAAAAAAAATTAATTAATATCATGAGAAATTTTGAGTTTGACAATGTATGCATTTTTTCTACTTATCTATTTATCTCTTCCAGTGCAGAAATAAATAATTTATCTTTATATTTATCCATCTATCTTTACTAGGTAAATAAAGATAATTCTTTTAAAGGGTTGGTTGTCTGCAACTTGTTCTTTAGAAGATCTTCTTTATATACTAAGGTAGTGACTTTAACGCACAAGAAGAATGTATCGTTTATAAAGAAAATTGTCCTTTTTTTGTGTTTTTGCTCGTAGTAACTAAATATTTTACAACGATTTAGTCCTTTTTTTTGGTTAAGGTGATTTTAGTGAGGATATAATACTTTAATTTGCATGAACTTAAATATTTTATGGTCAGATTTATTTACTAATATTCCCAAATAATAAGGTCTAATAACAGATGAAAATTAGGTACTTTAATAGAAAGATAAATACTAGATGGATAAAAATATATTACTTATGATAAAATAGATATACATATATATATAATTGCTCTCACTTCCTGTTATCTCGTTTAAACATTTATATCCAAGATACACACATTCACACACACACACAACCACACACAAACACGACTTGCATTTTATGGGGGCAACGCCCAAAGTAGTTATCTATCTATTTATCTAAATACTCTGTTTAGCTATCTTGATATCCTTTGCGTTAATTTTTTCAATTTTTCTGTTTCATTCACTTTCCATTCTTGTCTCTATTTTACTATCTTTTTTATAAATTTGTCTCTTTTCTTCTTTTTTATTTCCTTTATTTTTAATATTTTTTCATCTTTTTCTCTTTTTTTTATTCTCTTTCTTTGCCCATCGTTATATCTTATCTTTAAATTTTTATCTACTTTTCTGTCTATTTATCTATCTCTTTCTTATTTTCTATCCTTTACTTTTTTCCCCCATTCTTTCATTGCCTTCCCTTTCTTTTTCTTAAATATTTTAAAATAAAAAAGGATACCCAGATGATATCTTTCAACAAGATATCTTAAACTATTTCATCATTTTTAAACAATTTCTAAAGACCTAGAGTTTTCATAGTATTACAGCATATTAGCAGGCCGGTTCAGCCACTAATTTTACTGTTAAAATAAAGTATCTAACAACTATAGAAATATTTTTATAAGGTCAAGAGCATTCTTAAACAATGTGGTGATAAAAATCATCATTCTTTTTAGGGTTACTCAATATAGAAAGATAGAAAGAAAGATAGTTTTTTGGTAACTCTTATAAGGTCAGGAGTCTTTTAAAACAGTATGATAAAATCACTCTTTTTATATAATAACCAAGTAAGATAAATATACACAATGGCATAGACTCGAAATAAAGTATTACCAAACTTTACCAATAAACTGTAAACAAATATGATATATATACAAGCAAAAAGTTAATGTTGAATTTCAATTCCTTCTCGTCCCTTCTTAAGCATAAAATGAATTTGAAAATTTTGAAAATAGATTTTAATTTCCTTATAAGGATGTTGTTTTTATATGTCGTCTTTATGACAGGTAAATATTTTATAAATATATTTCTTAAATTATATATAAAAGAAAATATTATACAATAATATCAAATTAAATCAAAAGTATTTCAACTTGTTTTATTTTTTTTGGTACTAAACTCATCCCTGACTTGAATGAGAGAAAAAGTTTGTTTTGAATTAGATTGCAGAAAGAACATAATATTAAAATACACAATAGTCTCTTTGTGAGTTTAAATTTATAACATTATTTTTTGTTAATGAATTAATGAAAATTATTTTGTTTAAAATTTGACTAAATGACATCTCGTATAATATACTTTACATTCCATCTTAAAAATAAATCAGTAAGGTGTATATATATGTTTAGATATCTGTAAACCACCAATTTATGACTATTAATTTTTGATCAGCTGTAGGTTTCAATACTAGATGTTTTTTAAGTAGCGCAGCTACTCTAAATCTAGAGAATAAATCTAATTTTGCTTAGAATTTACTTTTAGGTGTTTTAAACATTGTAAATTAAAGATTTTATTTTAATAATCAATATTTTACAACAATATCTTCTAAAAACTGTGAGGACGTTTGATAAAATTACGTTTATTTTGCAAGCTTGTTTGAAAATATTTCATTATTTTTATAATTCTGACAAAATAGATTTTCTGTTTAAATAAATAACATAGCCACAAAAAGGTTTAAGTAGTTATTGAAATATTTTATTACTTTTCTTGCTAATTAGATATTTGTTAACTATGTTTAATTTGCATTTTTAAAATAGACAAGAAAAATATCCTACTTAAATGCTAATTTTATGAAGTTATCTTAAACCTTTTCCAAAAGTTTGTTTTATAAAACTTTTTTATTTTTCATTGATTTTATTGATTATATAGGTTAAAAATATCAAAAAGTATTTTTCAAAGGCTATAGATAAATTTTGATTAATTTTGATTTTTTAATTTTTTTAAAAAATCTGCAAGAATATGCATGTCTTTTCAAAGAATAGATTATATAAAAAACAAAATTAAACATATTCAGGCTATCAAAAAGCAAAAAATATTCTTTTTTACCATTAAATCACAAATATTTAAAATCATTAGATTTTAAGCTTATTTTGCAGGGAAACACATTTTTTCAGTTATTTTTTCTCAACAATGGATCTTAAATGATTATTACTGAAAACTTTTATGAAAATGTTATTATCCAAAACTTCAAATAAAGGAAATAATTGCCAATTGCAAAAATGTGTGCAAAAAGTTGCCAATATCTCGTTAGAAGGGACTTAATGGATTTGAATTCTTACTGCTTACGAGTTAGTGGACTATAAACTATTAGAAAAGTATCACTTTAAGGTGAAATTTTGAGGGTCAACTTTTTTTCTTTTAAAATTCGCAGTGTATATAGAGATGTAATAATAGATACATAGATAGATATTTAAATAAGTAAATGAACATATTAATAGATACATAGGAAAATAAATAGATTTTTTTGGGTATATCGTGTCTTACAGTGGCTATATTACTAAAAAGATGGACTATCAGAAAGATTGCTAAGTATGGATAGATAGATAGACATATACAAATATAATAGAATGATAGTTTATAGGCATTTCGTGTCTTACAGTGACTTAAAGTTGGTTTAAGCACATTTACCATATTTGGAATATAAGGACAAATTTAGAAATTTTAAGATAAAATCATTCTATTGATTTAGAAGATACATTTTTTTCATTTACTCTACTTTTCATCTTATTTTCTTTTATTATACTATTTATCTTTCTATAGTTATTCTCACTGTTCTATCTACTTTTCTCCCGTTTGTTTAATTGGTTTACTTTTCTTTTATTTCATTTATGTAACAACAGCTGTAAATTTATCTAATTTCTTATCTATCTATTCATACGTTTATTTTTCAATCACATTTTTATATTTTACAATTTATCCATTAAAAAAACTATCTGTTAATCTATCTATTTAAATATTTCTTTTCTATCTATGTATCTTACAATCTATTCATATACGCACTAATCTTTTCAATTATCAATCCATCTTTAAAAGTATCTCTTTATCTATTCTTTTTTAAAAAAGTACTTCCTTGTTAATCAATCAAGAAATCTCTTTTATAGTTTAAACATTTTTACTAAACATCTTAGCCCCGCCCTTTTGGATAACAATGATAGATGGATAATTGTTAAGAAAGGTATATCTGTGTAATATATAAAAAAAGCTAAAAATAGATAAAAGAATAGATTGATAGATGAAAAAGATTTTTGATATCCGATAACATAAAAGAAGGTAGATAGACAAATAGATAAATGTTTTGTAGTTTAAACATTTTTACAAAAGATTTGTGCCCCGCCCATTGGATAAACATCCTTCTTGGTGTTTTTAAAACCTAACAAATAATCATTATTAAGGCAAAATGTATTTATATTTAAATGTAAGATTTGTCTCTAAAGTAATAATAGATTATACAATTCGACATCTAAGTTTAGATAAAATGAAAAGAAATTAGCAGTTTTGAATAAATATTTATGTATCAATATCTTTAAAGTGCATGATATACTTTCAACATCACGATAAAACATTTTTCAACATTAAAATAGATTCATATAAAGATAGATAGTAGGATAGATAGATAGAAAAATAGCGTGCAAGAAAGATTTATAGAAAGGTAGATAAATAAAAATTTGCAAGATAGCAAAGTAGATAGAAAAATATAAGCTTAAAGCTTATAACAAGCTAGATAGATAATTTTAAAGTTAGATAGATAGATAGCAACTTAGTTAGATAGATAAAAAGGTAGATAGATAGATAGCAACTTAGTTAGATAGATAAAAAGGTAGATAGATAGCAACTTTGTGTGGTGTTTTTTTCCTCGTTGCATTTTGAAATTAGTTAATTAGTTACACTTTAATGTTGGGTGTTAAAATATCTATCTATCTATCCTCGAACTGTTTATCTTACTATTTGCTTTGCCCCCACCTTTAGGACAGGGTGGGGAAAATCAGGAAAATAGCCTAGTACCATTACAAGACACTAATAAAGCTTTCCTGAAAACCAAACCAATTTGGACCATCATTTTTCGAAATAAACTTATTATTGCTCTTCCCGTAATTTTCGCATGTTGAATTATCAGTTGAAGCATGTGGATTTTTACACTTTTTAGATGATTATCTTTTACATGATATAATTATCCTATTAATATCATTTTAGAAATGGCGATTCCTAGGTTATCAGACACAATCATTTAAATTATCTACAATCTACACTTTTAGAAAACGTTTGATCTGTTTATCTATCTATCCACCCATTCATCCATCCATCCATCTTTCTATGGAGCAACTAATTTTTGTTTATTTTTCAGAATTAAAAATGTTCATAAAAATGTATGTGTGTTGTGTATATACACCTAAAATAACAACTTAAAATGCCGTAAAATAACTTCCTATCTTTTTTGATGAAAAAATGCCGAATTTGTAATTTTTTCATGCAAACAGACATAAAAAACAAAACAAAAATGACTTAGACATAGTACAGTCATGGTGTAATGTTAAATTATAGTAAAAAGGTGAACATTTATTAGTGAAAATAATGATTTTTAAAATAAAATAAGTTACTGTTAAGTGATTCTTATTGGTGAAAATAAAAAAAAATCTTCGAAAATCTAAAGGAACCCAAAACATCAATCTTCAAAGGTGTATGTATTGAAAAAGAAGTATAAAGGAGGTATCAAAAGAGGGGGAAAACCGTAGCTAATTTTTTGAGCTTCTTTCTTCCTGATGACTGATTTCTATGGACAATTATTTACAGTGGTATGACATCACTGTAGCAAGTTTGTTTGTCCAAGAATCAACTGTAATACTGTGGAATGAAGCAACTTTAGAATTCTTCTTTAAATAAACTCAATTCTGAAAGGAACGCACACTATGATTGTACTAAAAAGCGAAGCTACTCTGTTAATTTACTTTGTCTGTCAGTGAGGCATTTCAGTTCTGTGTTCTATTTCGTTTTCTTTTGTATTGTTATGGGGTTAGTAATAAGAAGACGTCCCTATAATAAAGTAACAAGATCTGTGTGTGTGTGTGTGTGTGTGTGTGTGTGTGTCTGTCTCTTTGTAACGATGAATCTCGCCTAACGCTGAATCGATACGGGTTTCCTTGATATTTTAGCTTTTTATAGGTCCTTGGCTGGTTTATAATTATTTTGGGGGAGAGTACCACCACCCCACGAAGAGAAATTGCTAAAAAAATCATGCTCTACTAAACTAGTGAAGCCTAGCGGCCTTTTAGATATTTATTGATAAATATCTGATCTTAACTTAAATTTAAAAGAAAATATTTTACTTTCCCCTGGATTCCTCTAGGGGCGTAGCCTCTTGTAAGAAATTAAAAGAATACATTACATACCGACAAACTCAAAGAATTATAGAATAGATTGAATATACCCAGGACGGAATTAATACCATAAAAAAACCTAGTTTTTACCACTTTTATGGTAAAATTTTACCAGCCTATACGATTTAAAAGGTGGTAAAATTTTACCGTAACCGTGGTAAAAACACTTTTTGTGGTACTTTCTCACGCTTTTTACCATCGATTTTTACCACAATTATCGGTAAAATTTTACCAGATTTCCGGTAAAATATTACCATTTTAGGACGCAAATTTATACCAGATTTTGACCAATTTTTACCACTTTTTTGGTAAAATTTACCGCAAATTTCTGTAAGATTTTACCGAAAAAGTGGTAAAACTGTTCAACACCTGGTAATATTTTTGCCCTAAATTGGTAAAATTTTACCAGAAATAGGGTAAATATGGTAAAAATTTACCAAAAATTGTGGTAAAAACGGGTGGTAAAAATCACGAGAAAGTGGTAAAAAACGACCTTAATTATAGAAAAACATCGCTTGTACACAAATCGCAAAAATAAAAAAAAAATTGTTTTCATTTTTATCTTTATTGATTGAAACACTTAAACATATTTTTCTTGATTCTACTGCTCTGGCCGAAGAAAACTGTTGCGCAACCTCCTGGATTTGCTGGGCACCGGCCCCATTCGACCTCGTATCACTGATATTCAACCTGGAATAAAATTGCTCATTAGTTAATTAGATAAGTACAGGGATATAAAGGGATAAGACAATGGCTGATAAATTGATGTTCATCTCTAATGATGATACACATCGTTACCCCTTCTGTAGATTACAATAAGTGATTGAAATGTTAGGACACTCAACTTAATGAACCAACCAATAAAAAATCAATAAAAGTACCCAAGGTTGTTAGGCCAAAGAATAAGAAAATGTTATTTGAAAACTTTGGGGGCTAGTGTAATTTACAGCCCAATGTCCCATCCCTCCCTACTAAATATCTAATCTATAATACAAAGTAGAACGATGTCTGTCCGTCCATCCGTCCGTCCCAAAGATAAAGCCTATACTCGCTGTTTACGCAAATGTGTCAGAACTTCCCCCCCCCCTTACTCTCACACCTAAATTTTTTCTTTTGAAAGCAAAAATAAAAGTGTGTAGGTTCGACTCCCCCTCTCCCCCCTCATTCATTTCCTACAGGCATCTTGACACGTGGCAAAAAAATCAGCAAACTTATCTAACTAAACATCTTTGAAAACGCAGAACGAGAAAAAATAAAGGGAAAGCTTACCTGGAAAACATAATCAGTAACAACATCCGTGGCTAACAAGAACAGGATAGTACTCGGCATTACTGATATATGCTTCACGTGGCGTATGGAGTCGTGGAACGCGGGGTCCTAAGTTATGGAGGATTAAATGAAGGAAGGAAGTGGACTGTTTATTACACTAGTCCCCAAAGCTTTATTTTCTTCTTCGTTGCTTTAACAACTCTAGGGACTTTTATTGAATTTTGAATGGTTGATTAATCAAGTCTACAGAAACGTAAATTATTTTAGTACAATGTTTTTTTTAACTTAAACAATATTTTACTTCGTCTTAAATCATTTAATAACCCATTCCTGAATAGCCTTCTTTAAGAAGTTGAGCACAGATTTTAGCAAGGCAGCCCGCTGGGGTAGGCAGTGAAAACCAGGCTTGGGTACATCCTAAATAGAGATAGGTTGTTAGAAGATTTTAGCAAGGCAGTAAGAATGTTTGGAACTTTATACAAATGTCTAACTACGTTTTAAATCAACCATCTCTCTCCATAGGCATTAATCAAGTATAATTTCCCAGGGATATAAAGGGATAAGACAATGGCCGATAAATTGATATACATCCCCAATGATGATACACAAAATTGCCCCTTCTGAAGATTACAATTAGTGGTAGAAACGTTTTAGCAATCAACATAATGAAGCAACCAATTAAAATTAAATAAAAGTCTCAAAGGTTGTTAAGCAAACGAATAAGGAAACGTTATTATAACACTTTGGGGACTAGTGAAATAAAAAGCCCATGCGTTCCTGATAATTTCCCCTGGAACAAAACTGACCTGAACTTCTACGTGTCTGGGGTCAACAACAAACTTCTCCAGGAGCATCACTTCGTCACCGAAGGACTTCATCGCCTCGCGCTTGGCAGACTCCAGCTGGGCCTCGAACTCGCCAGCGGTCATGGCAATCCTCATACCCTTGCCACCCCCTCCGCGGACAGCCTATGACAATATCAAATAACAGTTTTCCACAGGTAGAAAAATAAAAACAATATAAAATTTAGCAGCTACTCTACAATAAGGTATGCCGTCACTCCGTCTGACTGTACTATATATCATTACACAATGGTAGAAAAATATAACACTACATTTCTTTACATACATATATATAATTTATATAACCTACATATTCCTTTTTTTTTTAACATTGATTCCCAGAATTATACCTAAGGTATAATGTTATAATCGAGCCTTGAAGTTGAAATATATTATGTCATTGTCCATATTAAACATCCTGTTTTATATTTATATTATTTACTATTTTATTGCGGTACATGTGGACATACTTGTCCTTGTTCCCACCTTGATCATAACAGGGAACCCGATCTTGTCTGCCTCCGCCTTCAAGGTGTCCAGGCTCTGGTCCTCTCCGTGGTAACCGTGGATTACAGGTACGTTAGCGGCTTCCATGATCATCTAAAAAACAGGTTAAATATTAGAAAAATTGTAACGACAGACTTCTTTTAAATACACAGTTGCTTTTCCTAGAGCCTACTTGTGTTTCGTCTTAAAAGAGGATGGTTGGAGGGTTTTTACCAATGAAAATATTCGAGGTCATTTTTCCAAGAAGCGGTGTCATACCCCCCCCCCCCCCGCCAAAAAACCAGCATAAACATTCCCTGAAAATTATGGAAGACCAGAAGATTGAGATCGTAGAGGACAAATGAACAGACATCCTGTTACTCCGGTATAGTATAGAGTGTTATTTCTTTCTACTTGAAATCAACCAAAATAAGTTCCTGAGTAGCTACTCTATCATTTACCTTAGATGTAGACTTGATACCCATATCTCTAATGGCAGTGGACGGTGGACCAACAAATATAACTCCTTTCTCCTGATAAAAAAAAAAATTAAATTAAAAGGTAGGTATCATTCTTATTAATATAATATTACATTCTTGAAATTCACCAGAAAAAAACGTAAGCAGTACAGTGGCGTGCACAGGGTTTTTACGGGAAGGGATGTAATCTTAGAGGTTTTTAAAAAACGGGGGGGGGAATCTACATAATTTTAATTTTAAGGGGTGTGTTGTCAACCCCATTCCTCACACTAATGACCGTGGACAAGATAATGAACGAAATATACATATATAAATCCCCAAATATATTGAACAAAACAACACCTTAGATTAGTTCAGACACTGCTAGTTTGAATGAACCAATCAAGATTTAAAGTTGTGAGCTAACGTGCTTATAAAACTTTGGTTACCAGTATAACTTCCAGTCTAATATCCACTCCCTCCCTGCAGTCAAATGGAAAATATTACCTGTCCAGGGATATAAAATACACGTGGATATTATTAATGACATATCATGGAAATTTGTTGTCATGAATTTAGGTTCCTAACATGGACTTCATATATTGGTCAGTTCGTTTACCCAGAAGGAGGTAAGGGGGTGTTGTAAGGGAGGAATAAGGGTGTATCTTTATTTTAGCCCGCTGTGAGTACCGCTTTATTAGAGTACATGAAAAACTGGTGTAACATCCAGGTAATAATATATCCATTTACCCAAGAATCTTAAGGGATAAGACAATGGTCGACAAATTGATGTACTGTACATGTACAACCCCATTGATGATACACAAAATTACCCCTTACATAGATTACCTTTTGTGGTTGATACGTTTGGACACTCAACTTAATGTACCAACCAATCAGAGATCACTTAATCCCCAAAGTTGTTAAGCCAACGAATAAGAATACGTTATTATAAAAGTTTGGGGACACGTGTAGTTAACAGCCCATTGTCCCCTCCCTCCCTGCATTTACCTGGCAAAGATTAGCAAACTCGACATTCTCGGAGAGAAATCCATAGCCAGGATGTACAGCATCGGAGCCGGTTTCCGCCGCAACCTAAGATAATACAGTGTATGGTCAATAGTAACTAAGCCCCTAGAGGCCTCTAGGGGCACTTGAGTTAGTGGTGAGTTGAAATAGATCCCAACATTTTTTTATTTTAGTTTCAATAGAAAAAGTAAAAAATCCATCTTAAGGCTTAAATATGATCAGAAAATAGAATAAAACCAACTCAGGACCTATGTGATGCCTACCTAAAATAGAGAACCCAATCGGATCAGTAGTTATTTAGAAAAAAAGTCTTACTGCTTTATATAATAGGATGATGCATATAAGAGTTATTCTAAATCTTAATAGGTAGATTCTTCCAAGTTTCAATTTAAATTATCAATCACACCATTAAGCAAAAAACAACACCCATTTTTTTGCAATGTGAAAGGTGTGGGGAGGGGGGGGGGGCTGGGAAAGAGCCGACCCACTACCTTGAATTTTAATTTTTCAAAGTTTTTAAAAAATAAAATTTTTGGGGTAATTTTTCTTAGGCCTATAAAAAAATCCATGTATAAATTAAAACCTTTCCGAGACATACAATAAGCTTCAATGTAGAGGAGAGACGTGTACGTACGCTAGATATTTCGCTACAAACGAAGACAAACAAACATCCTGTTACTTTTATTTAAGGATTATTTTAATCAATCAATTCTTGTAATGTCCATCTAAAACTAATACCTAACAGTATAATGTCAGAGATATAAAGGGATAAGACAAAACAATGGTCGATAAATTGATGTAAATCCTCAATGATGATTAACAAAATTACCCCTTGGATTAATATTAGTGGTTGAAACGTTCGAACACTCAACCTATTGAGCTAACCAATCAAAATTCACTAAAGTCCTGATGTCGAAAGTTGTAAACCAACGAAAATGTAAACGTAATTATAAAACTTTTGGCACTAGTTTAATAAACAGTATCTCCTCTCTCTGGTATAATATACCTTTAAAATAGTATCTCCCCTGAGATAGCTCTGTTGTGAGGCAGCTGGACCAATTCTAACAGCTTCGTCCGCCATGGCTACATGCATAGAGTTTCTGTCGCTGTCACTGTAAACTGCCACAGTTTTAATACCTATAATAAATTTTGACTAAAACACAATAAAATGTAGGTAACAAAGGAAGGGTTGGGGCGGAGGTGCCACTTTAGGAAACAAATAAAAATCGTCGGAAAAAGCCGTTTTTTAAGCAAACAAAAGCGCGTTTTGCTCTATCTGTGAGATATTATGAATAAGATAATGTTAAGATTTGATATTAAGATGAGAAAAATTTACGTTCACAGTCCCTTTAAAGACACAATACCTGTAATAATAATACCCTGGCCTTTCTCATTATAAGCCTAGGCAGAGCCATGCTGGTGAGTGATGCTAGCCCAAGCGTGGACCGTGGTGAACTGTACTTCTAACGCCAATACCTAATTACAGGGTTACGAAAGTTTAAATTGATGTTTTTTTTTTTAATGTTAATATTAAATGTAATATAGTTTTGTAATGACATATAAAATATATATTCGATAGAATATAAAAAAATATAGTGCATTCAATATTAAAAAAAAATATTTAAATATATATATAGTTGTTAACCATATAGAATCTATTTCCGGCCGGGTTCTTAAAAGATATTGCCGCGTTTTTTCGACATTTTTTACGCTATGAATAACAAGCGCGACATTCGCGAAATCTAAAAGAGTATACAATGATTTATTTAATTATTTCGCTTTTGATGGTACGGCCTTCATAGAAAAAAAAAGATTATATCTTCAATCCATTTTTGCTGCATATTAATTAATGCATCTTTTTAGAGCTGTGTTAGACATTAGAAAAATTGCTAAAAAAATAATTTAAAATTCAGTATTTTTATGTTATATACTCTGTTTGAAATTCTATCGTCAACGTTCAATCAATTAATGTCTATAAAACGCCGAAAAAATGTGGCATTCATCTTTTAAAAACCCATCTCGGTGGTATTTCCGGTTGGCAAAGACAACATAAATATAGAAATCATGAAACATTGTTGTTCCACAATTTTGCCACATTTTTAAACATCTTGCTTAAAAAAAATCTTCCAAACAAATTGTAAATTCTACAAATTTAAATATTTAGAGAAAATTGAGTAGTAATTTACTTCTTGATTCAAAATATTTGATTAAATTGAATCAAAACTAATAATTATTTTTGGCACTCTATATTCAAATAATCATAAGCTTATCAATAGTGCGCATGCGTGCACAGAGGTGCCATAAATTTCAAAACTTAAAAATATAAGTTTTGTAGCGAAATTACTCTATAATTCGAAATCTCTGTCTTTCTTTTAGAAACATTCAGGGGAATATACGAAAGCTTATATTTATATTAAAGATGAAAAATCGATAAATTCAAATGCACACGGCACATCTGCGTAAACACACAGACCTGGATTTTTTTTCTTTTAATTTTAATTCGTATGAAGCTAGCTCAAATAAGTAAATATTAAATTTGATATATTTTTGACGATGCGGGAGGATGTTTTAAAAGAAATGATGAAATAATTTTCAAGGTTTTAAAAAAAAGTTAGCTTCTTTTATGCGAAAAAATTCAATAAAAAGTAAAAATTTTTACCAAAAAGTTGGTCAAATTTTACCAAGTTTTTTTTTTTGTTTAAGTCCAAAAATCTGGACTTAGCCTAAAAATTTACCTTGTCAATTTTTACCAAAAAGTTGGTCAAATTTTACCAAGTTTTTTTTTTTGGCAAAGTCCAAAAATCTGGACTTAGCCTAAAAATTTACCTTGTCAATTTTTACCAAAAAGTTGGTCAAATTTTACCATGTTTTTTTTTTTGGCAAAGTCCAAAAATCTGGACTTAGCCTAAAAATTTACCTTGTCAATTTTTACCAAAAAGTTGGTCAAATTTTACCAAGTTCATTTTTTTTGTCAGAGTCCAAAAATCTGGACTTAGCCTAAAAAAATACCTTGTCAAATTTTACTAACTTTTTGGTAAAAATTGACCAAATTGCGTTTTTTTGTCTAAGTCCGAAAATTCGGACTTAGCCTGAAAAATAGAGTTGTAAAATTGACCACATTTTTGGTAAAACTTCCAAAAGTGGTAAAATTAAAAAAAAAAAAAAAATTTAAATTTAGGCTTCATTGTATAGAAGTCATTATTTTAAAGTACTACAACTGATTATGAAGAGCTGTTTTTTATTTAAAACACAAAAAACGGGTTTTTTTGTTTCGTCAAATTTTACAAAAAAAATGGTAAAATTTGACTAATTTTTTGGCTAAAATTTTTGCTGGTAAAATTTACCACGAAACTGGTATATTTTACCAGGTTGACCAGCTTTACCACTTTTCTGGTAAAACGACTCTTTTTTTATGGTATTTCGTAGAACCTGGGTATAATCAAAGTGTGTGTTTTTTTAGTAAAATATTTCCAACCAAAAAGTGATTAAAAAAAATATTTAAAAAATCTAACTTTGTGATTTAAAGTGAAAATAAGAAATATAGATTTGTGACAAAATGACGACTGTAATAATGATAAACAATGATAATTCTATAATAATAAATTCTTCAAATAATCCGACGGATAGCCCAGCGAGAAGCAATAGGTACTTAAAGATGATCATTTTAAGAATTTATAAGATTGTACCCAATTTTACCCATGTAATGGTAACGCCAAATTTTCATTAACATTATCCAATTATATAAAGTAGTAAGGTTTTTTTTTTGTCTGTTGCGAAAGATCTCGCTTACTGCTAAACCGATATAGTTCTCCTTATCAGTGAAGCTTCTTATAGGTCTTTGGATGGTTTTAGGCTATATTATTTTTGTAAATAAGTCTGCGTATGGTTTTAGGCTATTTTTCTGCTCTTCCATATCCCTTTGAATATAGAGCCCCTAGATGCTAGGGGTGCAGCCGCTAGTATAATACAAATTAAAGACTATATATTTATAACCAAAATTTCAACAGCGCCTTCTGTACTTAGGGATGTCTGTCAGTTTAATAACTCCAGCGATATGACTAGATTTTATTTCTATTTTAAAAATAAAAATATCATCTCTTAATAATAAAAGGAGTACCAGTAATGAGCATTCAAATCCTCGGTCCCCACTCACCTCCCCACACGCAAAAATAACCTCACCTCAGCACAATATACGCTCCCCGCATCACAGCATATGCTCGCCGCACAACAAAATAGACGCCGGTACAAATACTGGCGGAGTGAACGGAGAAAATAGTGATAAGGTGTCGAGTTCGGAGCAGGGCGGCACGGGAAAATCTTCGCGCAGAGCTTCTAGGATTCAAAGGTAAGATTTGTATTTTAAAATATTAGAAAGATAGTCAGAAATTAATAGACGTACTAGCGCCGAGATTCGAACCAATCACTTACTCGACAACGAGCTTATGGACTATGTGCTAAGCCACAGTTGCAAGTTTTCAACTGCACATAGTAACTATCTTTCATTTTGTTTCAACATCTTATCTATTTATGGAGATAATTATTTTTTTTTATGTACATAAAGTGTCTGCAAATGTCAGGGAGGGAGTGGACAATGACATCTCTCATTTTTTGTCTTAAAAGTTCAGGGTCTTTTATCATTAATTGGGTTATGCAAACATTCAGTACAAAAGTTTTTACATCAATTCTTTTAATCTTCAGAGGTATATTTTGTTTATCTCAATTGGCGGTGTAGATAAATTTCTCGTGCAATGTCTTATCCCTTAAGATCCCTGACACATGTACATATTGTAAAGTGTCTACAAATGACTCATTTCCTTTGTAAATCACCCTTTTCCTGGGCTTAAACAAATAAAAGTACGACAAAAATATATCAAGAAAGATAGATGGGTTAAACATTTAAACAAGGATTTAAAAAAAGCCACATAAAAGAACAAATTATGAATATTTATTTATCGTATTGTATTAAAAACATCTTTCCACGGGGATATAAAAATGTACAGTTATAAGATTAAAACCTTTTTCTTTAGCCCCGAGATGCCGAAGGCACTGGCTAAAAAAATTTCTGATGATTGTACATTTTTATATTCTTAGAAAACTGGATATAATACTATGCTATAGATAATAATTCAGTATGGCTGAGAACCGGGCTTTATCCACCGTATATTAATCGGTTTCGAAGCGATATTTAAAATGAATTACTACTTCTATTAAAGTTAAGTCCTTAGTCTTCTCTGTCACTGAAAGACGAATGGATGAACCAAATGACATAAAAGCTTTGCAAGGTTAAAAGACAAACACATTAACAAAATATTTACGACTAATTAAAACATTTTCTTTATATATTGTCTAAGTACCTATCTATATATTTCTATATTTTAGTAATGTATTAGCAAATTTTTAAATCTTTTATTGTTAATATAAGTAGGAAAGGGATGGAAATGTAAATTTTAACCTTAATCAAAAAGAAACCCTACCAAAACAAAGATAAAAACATCCATAAGTAGCAAAACAGAGAAAAAAGATAATGTATGAACAAACAGACAAAGTAATTTATAGATCGGATGTTAAGTGACCATAAAAAAAGAAAAAAGAAAGAATATGTGATAATTAAACAAAAATTCCAAATATTTCTTTTGTAGCATGAACGACAAATCAGGTGAATTATATTCTGGTTGCTCTTTTGTAAGGGATATCCTCACCAAAAATCAGCAGTCGATAAAATCTTATTTACCCCATTGCTTCACGGAAGGAATGAAGGACTGCCTGAGTGGCGGATTGACAAATTTAATTTTAGAGAAGCTTCGTTACTTAAAAAGGTACAAGACTGAGACTGGCAGTCGTTTAAATGTGGTACAAATACAAAAAAGAGACAAGTACTAAAAAGATTTGATTTTGATAAAAATTTTGTAAAATCTTAACATAATGTTATCAAAGTTATTTATCTTTGAAAATATTTTGATTATTTTTTTTTTTGTTAAGAAATAACGATTATGGATGTATCAAAAGACTCATATAGATTAACTGATAGATGGGTATTTTTTATGTTTATGAAAATTCTATTATTAAGATGATTGACAGTCAGAGCTTGGCATGCGATAATTTACAGGCAGCTTGTCTAATGCGTTAAAAATAGCGGCTGGCTGCAAATAATTTATTTATACGCAGCTAAGTGCTGCTGCTGTTTTGGTTGCAGCTTGCTAATAAAAGTATTGCTTTAAGCGATTTAAAATAAATAGAAATATCAATTCAGTTCATGGGTTAAAATGGTGGAAAATGCATAATAATTAATTATCTATTGTCTTGGTTGGCAATTAAGATCTAATTGTTTTGTATTTAGGGACAATTAAAGAAATTCTGAGCTTATTCAATATTTTCAATAAGAGCGAAGCAATTCTTGATTGTGCTTATTTTTAAAAGCAAAGCTTTTTTTTATAATTAGGGTCGATCAATCCGTCCGTCCGTCTGAATCGGATAGATTTTTCCGTTAATTTAGGCATGTTAGAACTGTTCTATCGGTTTCAAACTTTTCATGATGATTCCTTAGGTACGATTTTGTTTTTCAACAAATTTACTTACAATTTTGTTTCGACTTTTATACATTTTTATTATGATTACTTAGTTCTGACACTATACAAGTGTTAATGTTCGTTTGTCCTACCATTTCAGAGCTTCACTTTTACGGATGCTGTCATCCTTATTTATGGATGTAGGGATTATTATATGATCATGAAATTCCTTAGTTCAGCAAACATCTTTTCTTTTATTTTTTTTTGTCTTTTTTGTCTTGTTGTCGTGTAAAGGAGAACCATATAGGTTCAGCGGTTAGTGAGATCTTTCGCTACATGATACATACAAAGACATTACTTAGGGATGAGGGATTTTATATATATCGACTTACTACAAAAGGGGTAATTTTGTTTTTCTTAATTGTTGGACAAAATAATTTTTTTTTTGTGACAGACAAACATATAGAGTAGCTGCGCTTCTGCCAAAAAGATGAATAACTAAGAAATTATTCGAATTATGCAATCACTTTATCTCGACTTTACAAGTACAAATTTTCATATAAACAAACAGTAGAACACCACAAACAATCAATTAAGTACAGAATAAAAAAAACGTTCTAAAATGGAAAAAAAATCATGAGATTTCATTGCATTTGAAGAAAGAATGATTAATTATAGTTGTACTATTTGTTTTGTAGTAAAGTTGTCTAAATCTCAAAATTCAAAACCGACAGTATTTCACCTATGACTTATTACATGATGTTATATCTATCCATCTATCTAATTCATCTTGCTATCTATCCAACTATATAATTCACCTTGCTATCTATCTAACTAACTACATAAATTGATTGACTACAACTACATAAATTACCTTGTTATCTATCTATCTAACTATATAGTTCACATTGCTTTCTATCTATCTAACTATAACTAAAAATGTTGGATATTATCATTGAAATTTGATTGGTTAGTTCTAAACTTGTAGTGTCCAAACTTTTCAACCAATGATTTTAATTACTGGCCCAAATTAGTTCAGTATTTAATCTAATTGTGATTGATTGGTTCCAAACTTATAATGTTCAAACTTTTTACCATTTATTTTATTGTAAAAAAGGGTAATTTTGTTATCATCATTGTGTACATACTTCAATTTATCGTCCATTGTCTTATCCCTTTAGATCCCTGCATCCAACTAACTATCTATCTATCTCACATTATCCATCTTGCTAATCCAAAGATGCGTTGCAATTTTATTCAAAATAAAAATCATATTTTACATCATATTACCCAGAGATAAAGAAGTAACTAAATTGTCATAAAAACTTTTGCGGGTAGCTTTGGGTATTAAGTTGTAATTGTTTTCTAAGAGGTTCTGAGGGATAAGACAATGTAAGATGAAATATTGTATAAAAATACCCCTTCTAAAGACTAAATGTATTGGTTGAAGTGTTTTAGTCTCTGCTAGTTTTAACCTACCATTTCAGTTTAATAAATAAACATGTTAAAAACACTCGAAAATATAAAAGAACACATCAATTTATGTATAAAATTAAACTTTTACCATTCTCTTTTTTCTTGAAAATTTCCTTTCGTCTCATTGTAGATTTTTCTTTATTGCATATTTCTACAGGAAATTTAATAAGGGGAAAAAGAAAGAGAGAGAAGAGAGAAAAAAATATAGAGAATGAGAGAGGAAGCAAGAGAGATATTATTGCTTAATTTTCATATTTCATCTGTAATTTTATGTAGAATGTGCTTAAGTTTTGATTTTTTAGTTAGATGGACATTTTTCTATCTCTCTTTCTTTTTATTCTGTTTTATCTTGTCTACATTTAAGACCTGTTATATCCTCTGTCTATCTGATGTTCTTTTGTCTGTATTTCTGCATTTTCTTTTTTTCAGTTTTTTTAGTTTGTCTTTTTCTATCTGTCTTTATCCCCCCCCCCCGTCCTTCTCTCTCCCCATCTATCTTTCTCTCTCCCTCTTAGTCTGTTTATCGTTTTTCTCCTTGGTTACATGGTTGTCTGTCAGTATGTTTGTCTGTCTTTCTGTCCCAGTTCTCCCTTTCCATATTAGTATTTATCATATCCTAATAACAAGATAGCCAACACAACAACATATATAAATTCCATTTTAGAATCTTTAGCCCTAGGTAATATTGATTAGAAGATACATAAGGACAAAGATTCTGATAAATTATTAGTCGAAAAGAACAGGCAAATATTTGATGGTTCTATTTGATTACCTCACACAAATTTTTAGTTAAAAAATAAAACATAAAACTATGCATTAGGAGTGCCAAGCACACATAGAAAAAAACATGTGAATCATTTATATATTAAAGTAAAGAGATGTTTAAATTAAAGCAGTTAGAAAAAAGATAAGAAGCAGTTTCATTGTCAATGTTGTATATGCTAAGATGAGCCTAGCGGGTATTGGAATCTACACACATAAATCAGACACCTATCTTACGTAGAAGCTTAGTTAGATAATGTTTGTTTAAATACTAGAATAGCCATTAAAACATACGTATATCCAAATTATATAGTTGCTGTGCTCATTGGATGTTCTTTCGTTTTGCTTTTCAGGAAACTTTACTCTCTAGCTGTGAGCTTTCCGTATTTTTATCCATTTTGGACAGCGAAATCTAAGAATGTGATTAGAAAGAGAGAGTGAAAGGTAGAGAAAAAGAGAAGGAGAAAGATAGAAGTGAGAGAGAGATTAGTTTGATATGGCCAAAAATAAATGTTAAAAATTGTTCAATTTTTAATCGGAGCTGTCCATCATGTAAATTGACAGATAAATTAGCAATAGATAGATATATAGACATATGGATAGATATATAAATGGACATTTAAAAAAAAATAGATATATGGACACATGGAAAGATAGATGAATACACAGCCATAAGAATAGATAGATTGAAAAATAGATGGTAATTTGGACGGATAGATACAGTTTGTTTTTATCCAATATGTAAATTGTCCAGGGATCATAAGGGATAAGACACTGGTGATCAATTAATTATCATGTACGATATTTAAAATTACCCCTTCTTTAGATTATTAGTGAAAATGTTTGATTTTTAAATAAATTCTATAGTGCATTAAGGGCAAGGATGTGTTTAATAAACAGTAAGGGCCCAGTAAAATTAACAGACCAATGATGTCCACTTCTTCACTGAAATGAGGGGTAGATAATCATATGATAGATTTATCTTTAAATAGGTATTTTAGGAATAGATAAAAGGGAACAAATTTGATAATAGAAAATATAGATGGAAAGATAAATAAATGGATAGATGAGAAAGAGAAAGCAATATGACAAGCTATTGTTGATAAAAGATCTATGGCGGGTTTTAAAAATTATTTAATACCATAGTGTAACAGAAGATTTTCAATCTATGCTTGCCTGCTTCTGTACTGTTACACTAATCAATTTTAATAACATTAGAAAATACTTTTAATCTTTGACTTTTGTTCTCACCAACAAGAAAACAAATTAATAAACAAGAACGAGAAAAATTAAATGAAAGCGGAGCTGTAATTAGGTATTTAAAAAGCATTCAATATTAATTAAGGAAGAGAGAGACAGTTGTACAGACAGAGAGATAGACAGACAAACAGACAGACAGACAGAAAGAGAGAGAGAGAGTGAGACAGAAAGACGGTCAGACAAACAGAAAGAGAGAGACAGAAAGACAGACAGACAGACAGACAGAAATGATAAGAGTAGCTTAACTATTAAAAAGTAGACAAAGAGATTAAAGATGTTCTGACGTATTTTTCACACTAACATAATAAATTAATAACAGGTCTTTATCAGATATTTTTATAGATAGATAGATAGAAATTAAATGACTAACTTGTTAGAAAGAAGGAGAATATTTAGGTATGTATTGACATTTTTCATCGACATCAACTAATGAATTAATAACATAGATACGGTTGCAGCTGAATTAAATATTTGCGACGTTCGTTTAATAGTGGCTGTGGCTTAGGTTGGCTTATGGTTGGATAGCTGCGGCTGAAAGAAGCTGAGGCTAAGTTTGACTGAGGCTAAATGTGATAAGATACGTACAAACATACAGACGGACAGACCCTAATTAAGAATTGGTTAAAAGAGGGTAGTTGATAACTTTTAGTTCATGGTTTAACAAACAGAAAATAGATGATAATTAATTTTCTTTTGTTCTAATTAATTTGTTAATCATTCTTTTTAGTTTATTGTTGAAGACAAAGCTTTTTTACATCTAGGGTGCGTCCGTTTGTCTGTACGTCTGGTAAAAAAGGTCGGGTGGTAAAATTAGTCAGACAATATATAAAGGGTCTTATATTGAAAGTAATAATATTTTTAATTTTTAGGTAAGAAACTTCAAATGATAACCTATTGATTCTTAATTGTTAAGGTGAGTGGTGTTTTAATTTAAAGGGCATTCCAGAATAAACAAGGATAACAAGTTAACAACATCAACAAAAGCGAAGCTCACAAAGCAGAAACAAAGGTTATTGTAAGGATAAAAGTACTGTCTTTTTAGAAATATTAGAGAACAGCTTCTCTTACATTATGTTTTTATATCCCTTTTTACCAAATAGGGAGAGACGTTGGACTGTTTATTACACTAGTCTTTTAATAAGGTTTTCTTATTCGTTGGCTTAACACCCTTTTATTAAATTTCGATTGGTAGGTTTATTTAGTTGAGTCTCCAACCGTTTCAACCACTAATTGTTATCTATTGAAGGTGTAATTTGGGATGTACATACATCAATTTATCGGCCAATATCTTATCCTTTTAAATCCCTCCCTTTTACAGATTTTTAAGAATTCAAAAAGCAAATGTTTTGGCTTGTGACAACTTAAGCGTAGAAGGGGGGGGGGTGAGCTATCAACCCTAAAATAAACTTACACTAAATATAGTCATTCACATGCACAAAAACACACCCACTCACACACACCCACACACACACACACACATGTACACACACAGAAAGATCAAGTTGACATATTGGGTAAATCATTTTGACATGTGTATGTCAACCATGTAGATGTACGCATACAAGATGGATGCCATGAATTTTGGTCACATTTAGATTATGATACCAGAACTTAAACTTCTAAACACGTCCAAAGTTATATAATGAAACAAGGTTTAAAACTATTGTAATTCACATTTAATTTTATAAAGGATAATGTAACTAAAAGGCTAATTGATTTTAAGGTCAGGTTTTATATTATCAATATAACTAAATTCAATGGCACCCCTAACACACATACAACAGTATAACCTAGAAAGAGAGACAAAATATTTGGGTACTTGTTGTCACAGAGTCATCAGTGACGGCCAGGGATACAGGGATATGCCATGGGGGACAAATTAACTTACCAAGAATAAGTTCTGTATTAAACAAGCACAATTTTGGGCATACATAGTGGAGCAACAGCAACAAGCTAAAACTATTGACATTGTTTTTTTTAAACTGATAAGTGAAACATAAATAGTTATAAAACATATTAATATCATAATATTCTTTTATTGACTGACAGACGGACGGACGGAGTACGGACGTACAAGAGATCATAAGTATCAAGAAATAATTGTACATTCCTTCAAATTTTGGGGTTCTTATTTGTCATGAAATTTGTTCATAAATTATTATATGTTTCAGCAAAAAAAATGAAATTTTGTGCTTTTTTTGCAATAATATAAGCCTATGGTTATAATGCTGGTTAGAGGTCAGCTATGAACACTTTACTACCATATATTCGAGATCAAATTATTGAAAAGGTGTCAACAATATCTTTGAGACGATAGGGGTAATCAAAACTAAATTTTGTACTCTTCCATCTTGGGTGTTTTTAAAGGAACACATTCGCATGCCCTTGCATGCAACATTTTTTGTTTGTATGTGTGTCCGTGTGTGTGTGTGTGTGTGTGTGTGTGTGTGTGTGTGTGTGTGTTTCTGTGTGTGTCTGTGCGTGTGTGTGTAAGTGCGCTTTTGTGTGGGCGGTGAGATTAAGAGGAAATATTAGTCAAAGAGTGGGGGGGCAAGGATACTCAAGTTCCAAGCACATAAATTAATCTTCTTCCAAATATTTTTGCACAATAGCAAATAAAGGATTTTAGTTTTTAAATTTGGGAGTTGATTTATTTCATGTGCTGCAAACAACAGATCAATTTAATTTCACGACCTTTGTCTGGAATTTACACGCTGGGCAATTACCTGTTTATTGGCCAAAATATACCCCTTACTTTCTTTAAAAACCAAAGAAAGTAGGTGCATGTACAAAATGACGGATATGTGTGATATTAGAAAGATGTTAAGAGCAGCTACGCTCCCTCAGATAAGAGTGAGAGAAAATGTCTAAAATTTAGGCAAAGAAAACATTGCAAAATTTTTCTTAAGATTACACAAATTTTAAGGAAATGGAAAGATAGACAAATAGACAGATAGAAATAAGGACCATAGGAAAATTTAAAATAGTCACAAAATGAAACATAATTTTTCAGTATGGCTGAGAACCGGTTTTAATCTACCGGATGTTAATCGGTTTCGAAGCGATAAGGGAAAATATTTTTTAGCAACCATAAGAAAATTATACAGAAATAATTAGATGAAAAGAAAGGGGATAAATATAATCAGCTAAGAATTTGAGAAAAAGGATAAAAAACGATAGAATTAGAGATGAATTATAATAAGTTAAAAAGGTCGGGTTTTAGAAGAACAAGGATGACAACTTGCATGAGTGTCAAATAAGTAAAATATTAATTTAAAGGTATAAACAAAATACATATAAACTTGTCGACAAACTGTGCAAATAAAAGATTCTGTTTAATGACAAACTTGCATTTTTAAGACTTGATTATAGAGGTGCTTTGCTTGTTGTTCTAGGAATCATTGTTTCAAAAATCAGATGAATGGATTAATTATATTACATGAAAGTTGTGTCAAAAGTGTAATTTATGAACATGTTTCAAATGAACGTACGGTTTTTCTGACGTTTATAGAGTAACTAACTGTAATAGAAATTATCATGTAAAGTTTGAAATCGATAGAACAATTCTACTATGTCTAAATTAACGAAAAAAAGCTAACCGTTGCAGACAGGCAGACTGATGGACCGTCCGTAATTATAGAAAAGACTTTAAAAAGAGAAAAAAGACCTTGTAAAAAATTTGCAAATTAACAGCCCACACACAAATACACAGACACACACACAAATACACACACACTCACACAAATTCGCAGACAACATACTTACATTTTTTAATTTTAAAAAAAGTACAGACTACATTTTAAATCCATAAAAATTCTATAAGAATTTTAAAAAACAACTGAGTTAATTCTAGAAATATATTTACTTTCCGATTTTAACTTTAAGTAGCAATAAAGACGGAATCTTAAACTTTTTATAGGTTATCCTAGGCATATGGGGTTTCCTTAACCTAGAATCTGAAGAGTTAGGAAACCTTAAGACTGAAATATTTCAACAGGGCTCGGCAACTGAGCATAAAACGCGCCTAAGCCTCAAATTTAAACCCGTATGTATGCTGTGAACATATTTTGGGTCAGGTTTACAGTAAACTTCTAGCTGATTTCCCTGAGGCTTGTAGGTGGCTAACGCGCGGGCGCAGAGCCCTGATTTTAAAGAAAACGACACAAAGATATTTACTTGATATTTACCAGTTACCAAAGGCAGAAGATAAAGTAAGGATAGATTCATAGATCTGTTAAAGTATCTTTCATATTTGAATAGGGGGGGGGGGGTATTGATTCTATTAAAAGACTCCAAACATTTTTTTTGATTGGGGGGGGGGGGGGGAGGTTATCGTCCCTTTATCCCCCGTTGGACGTCCCTGATCCTATCACTGTATCTCTGATACTTTTGACAACCTGTGTAGTTGTATGTTTATTATATTTACATAGATAATCTAGACATACATCTGTCTACTTTGTTTGTGTATGTGTGTGTGTGTTTGTTTCTGTGTATATAAAATAGATATGCGTTATGTGTGTAATTGAATTCTATTATAATGGATATAATACGCATAAAATACGTGGATATTGTGAGAGATTATCGCATACCCTGATAAAATGTTTATTCCAGCTGGTGTATATAGACCACCTATTCCCCCTTTATGACGACAAAAATTTCCCTGACGCAATATCCACTCATCTATATCCATTTCTATTACATTGATAATGTACATGTGTGTGTGTGTGTGTGTGTGTGTGTGTGTGTGTGTGTTTGTGTGTAAGTACAGCAAAGCTTTTTCCTAATATTAGGGTAGGTCCGTCTGTCTGTCCTTAATTTGACATGTTTGCATTGTCATATCAATTTCTAAATGTTCGTTTGTCCGTTTGAATATATGATCTTGGCTTTGTGGAAATGGCATCCTTGTTTGTGTTTTTATATATTTTCATATGTGTATATCATATATTTCATTATAGAAGAATTGACAGGTTTCTTATTTGTCTTTGCTAAATTGCTATTTTCCATATTTGTAAAATGGCTCGGAGAATAGGTCGAACTTTAGGGAAGTTTAGGTTTTTCGAGGGTGGGGGTGGTTGACAACTATCAAAGCCAATATTTTTAACAGGGGGAAGATTATTTTACCTCCATTTACCTAGAGCTAACTCTAAATTATTCTATGACAAGTCATATAAAGCTATTCATGTCTTTTTTACATTTTACCAGTAACTTGGATTTATATTTAAAGCAGCCTCAGCCGCGCATAAGCCTGAAATTCAAACCCTCTTTTGTGCAAAAAAAATAAAAGAATTGTCTGTTTAGGAACAGGTTTAGACATCTAGCTGAATTTATAATATGACTATTTCGCGGAGTTTTACACGCGGCTGCCGAGCCCTGATTTAATTCAATAAATTTAAATCCTATAATGCGTGTATCATATGTTTCAGTTTAAATTAATAGAGAAATGAAACATTTAATTATTCAATAAATATAAAAGTCTAGATGATCAATCCAAAATAAACAGAGTTTATGAACTTACCCACCACATTATAGGGTTGAAAGCGTTCATATTTTGATACAAAATTGAAGTTTGTTTATTGTGTCTGGTTGACCATTTAGGGTTATTAAATTGATTGTACATAATTAATTAAATATTATTGGCTTTCATGAATTTTTTTTAAGCAAAAATGTTTTACTTTTAAATAGGACTAAAAAATACGCTGTACTAGCAAGCAATTTTATCAAAATTCGTTCTCTTATTAGTTGTTTTAAAAACTTTATGGACTTTTATTAAATTTTTATTTGTAAAAATGTCAGTGTTTAAACTTTTCCACCAACAATCTTAATCTTTAATAGGGGTAATTACTTTACAGTATTGGGCCAACTATAATTTGACAAACCATCCTATTATTCCAAGTTCCAATACTACTAGAATAGAATTTATTCTTGGTGTGCCCTATTCCTGTCCAACATTTGATAGATACAATGTCAACGACGTATATTTATTTCTGCAAAATCATTTTAAATAGATGACACTATTCTATATGAAGTTTTTTTGTTTGTATGTTAAGATTTCGCTAATTACTAAACCAATTATGTTTCTCATTCCACTTAATCTTGGGAGGGTATTTTTTTTATTGAAGTATTGTTATGGTTTAATTATTTTTCATTACCATCCCTAGTCTAGATGCTAGAGGCGTAACCACTAGTCGCTAATAAATTGCAGGAATGTGCATAAAAAAGAAGGGAATTTTTTTCTGTTATAATAATTTGCGTATCTGATAATATTATACATATGTGGAAGTGATTTACACCTGACTGACAAACATACTAACAACTGAATAAATAGTCTATAAAAATGTATACACACACACACACACACACACACAGGGAGCGAGAAATACTTTCTTATAAATAGAAAGATATTTCACAAATCTTGGAATTTTAAGTATCTTGTTTTAACGAGTCATTGAACTGGAAATGAAGGTGCCCAAAATTTTATTAACTCTTATTCTCATTTTCTCATAAAAACTTTATGTAATTTTTTTTAATTTAGATGATTTCGACTGATTTCGAAAGCTGCCTGTAGAATTATAAAATTACATTTTTAGAAGTATTAACAAAATTTCCTACCATAAAATTTTAAAATTTTGAGAAGACTTATCTCTGTCCTTCACATATGTGAATTCTTTTCATCAACTTTTAATTGATTTTCATCAAATTTAGTTCAAAACCTATTTGTTAGGCGTCTCTATTCAATCTGTATAAATCTTATAAATGTTAAAAATATATATTTATACAAATTCTTTTGATTTTTTGCCTAATTAGTGCTGCAAAGAAATTTTATAGCTTTTTACTGACTAAATACTTTTAAATTGTTTAAAAAATGTATTATTATCGATTCCAAAAAATATAATTTTTTATCCTATAATTGTTTCCAGACCTTCATTTGCAGTATCTCTTCCTCCCAGCCAAAATCCAAAATTATTTTTCAAATGCATTTGTGCATTACTTAAAAGTTTCCTTTGGTAGCTTGAAAATTATATGTAAAAAGAAAAGGGATGTACTTTTTAGTTCGCTCAATCCCAAACCCAAGAAAGATAAATTAAACTATTTAGGGACCTACATAAAGTTTCCTTGAAAGTGAGAACTTAATCGGTCCATAAATTTGAAAAGTAGAATAGCCTAAAGCATGCCCGAAACACTACTCTAAAATACTTTAAGGAAGCAAATAATAAACAAATGTATATAAACAAGGATGACAACATCCATAAAAGCGAAGCTCTGAAACGGTAGGACAAACGGACATTAACACTTGTATAATGTCAGAACTGAATAATCAGAATGTGAATGTATAAGAGTCAAAGCAAAATTGTAAGTAAAGTTGTTGAAAAACTGCTTGATACAGGATAATGATTATAGACATACTTACATTTTTAGGACTTGATTATAGAGTTGCTTCGCTTATAATATTGTACTTTGTTGTCCCAGGAATCAGTATATTAAAAATCAGACCAATCAGATAATTAGGTCACATACAAATTTGTTGTTAAAAATGTAAAAAAAATCAACATGTTTAAAATGGACGTACGGACATTCTGGTAATGATTATAGAGTTGCTACGCTTTCTAACTCGTACCTAACTATTACAGGAATCACCATGCAAAATTTGAAATCAATAGGACAATTCTAACATGCCTAAATTAACGAAAAAAGCTATTTAAAAAAGTAAAAAAATCAACATGTTTAAAATGGACGTACGGACATTCTGGTAATGATTATAGAGTTGCTACGCTTTCTAAAACGTACCTAACTACTAAAGGAATCACCATGCAAAATTTGAAATCGATAGGACAATTCTAACATGTCTAAATTAACGAATAAAGCTATCCGTGACGGACGGACGTACGGACGGACGGACGGACGGACCGACCCTAATTATAGAAAAGCTTCGCTTTTAAAAACAATTTAAAGTAATTAAAATGTAATTCTATTCAGTCATAAAATCATTAAAATTTTCACCATTCTTTTACAGTCATTAAAGAAATTTTTTAATGAATTTGATGGTTTGATAGAAAGGTTTTCAGCAGACAATGACTGATAAAAATGATGTTCCTTCCCAATGATGACACACTTATTTACCCCTTCTGTAGATTACAATTAGTTGTTGAAACATTTGGAAACCCAAAATTCAATAAAATCCTCAAAGTTTTTAAACCTTCGAATAAGAAAATGTTCTTATAAAATTTTGGGTACTAGTGTAATAAACAGCCCAGTGTCCCCTTCTCCCTGGTTTTCAGAGATAGATAGATAAGCGTGTATAGACAATGAACAATTGACTAATTAGAAGTAATTTTATGATGATTTGAGGTTAGATTATGGAAGTAAGTTGTAAAAAGATGAAGAAATTAAAATAAGAGATAGATAGATAGATAGAGGGAGAGACAGAAAGAAAGAGGGGGGGGGGAGTTAAAGAATGATAGAGAAAATAATTATCGTTTTTCTATACCTATCTGTCTGTCTAAATACATATCTAACTATCTATTTCTAAATTATATTAAACAGTATTAAGTATTTTTTTTATCTAACTATGCATACAATTATATATCTATCTATTGTAAGGTATCAAAAGGTCAGTACTAAAGAGTTTTATATGGAATGATATGGCTATTTTTATATTTATGCTTAGATCTTTTAAATGTTTGTTTAATTCAACAGAAAAATGTGTAATTTTAGTAGCGTCGCAGCTACATTTTCTAAGGTTATGCCCGTCCGTTCGTTGGTTACTCAAAATGTTTTTCATAAAACAAAGCGTGTCCCCAGGAAGAAAGACTCTAATTTAGACTAATACTAAAAGTTTGGTAAACACGTTCATTCCTTCGCTGGATTAAAAACTGTAGGTACTTCTACTAAATATAGATTGATTCATTCAAACTTTTCAACCAATAAATCTCAGAAGATGAACAACAAAGGAATAGAACAGGCAAAGATGAAAGTAAAAGGCCATGTTTTTGGTAAACGTGCATAAATAGTTTTGATAGAAGGGTAAGAGAGAGAGAGAGAGAGAGAGAGAGAGAGAGAGAGAGAGAGAGAGAGAGAGAGAGAGAGAGAGAGAGAGAGAGAGAGAGAGAGAGAGAGAGAGAGAGAGAGAGAGAGAGAGAGAGAGAGAGAGAGAGAGAGAGAGAGATAGATGTTGCTTATTTTAATACATTTGATATCTAGCTATCTTTCAATCCATTATTAGTAGCGAAGCTACTCTATAATTCACTTTGTCCGTCCGTCAGTCAGTCCGTCCGTAACGCTATGGGGGAAATTGGATTTACTCAGCTCCTATAAAAGATAGAATGCTGAAATTTTTTGACAACATTCCCATCATTAAGGAGCTCAATTGACTATAATACATCATTGGCGTTCGGGCCGATTTTTAGCAGGTTTTAGGCTATTTTTATATTTTTCACATTTTTCTCCATATCTTCAGTGTTTATGGTCCGATTTTCAAAATTTTTTCAGTTACAGATATCAAAATTAAATTTCCCGTCTTTTAAAGGAACAACCATGAAGGCCAGACTGCCTTTTTAGCAGGTTTTAGGCTATTTTTATTTTTTTCACATTTTTATCCATATCTTCAGTGTTTATGGTCCGATTTTCAAAATTTTTTCAGTTATAGATATCAAAATTAAATTTCCCGTCTTTTAAAGAAAACAATCATGACGGCCAGACTGCCTTTCTAGCAGGTTTTAGGCTATTTTTTATATATTTAACATTTTTCTCCATATCTTCAGTGTTTATAGTCCGATTTTCAAAATTTTTCAGTTATAGATATCAAAATTAAATTCCCCGTCTTCTAAACAAAATAGCCATGACGGCCAGACTGCCTTTTTGGCAGGTTTTAGGCTATTTTTTATATATTTAACACTTTTTTCCATATCTTCAGTGTATATGGTCCGATTTTCCAAATTTTTAAGTTAAGGATTTAAAAATTAAATTTTTTGTCGTTTTAATAAAACAACCATGACGGCCAGACTGCCTTTTATCAGGTTTTTGGCTATTTTTATATGTTTTACATATTTCCCCATATCTTTGTTTATTTTGACTTTTTATGGGATATCAGTATAAAAATAATTTTTCCTATTGTTATGAGCATCTTTAATATAATTTACTTTGACCATCGTCATCATGCAAAATAAAACAAGGTTTCATGTCTATTTTATCCAATAAATCTATTCTTGATTTTAGTAAAAACCTTTTAAATCTACCTGTACGTATTCCCATCGACGATTTTTTGTGCTTCGCTACTTATGGATGTTGTTATCCTTGTTAATTTATTAATACTTAACTATCTGAAACAAATAAATTGGTCAAGTATTTTTCTCAAATGTTTTTTGTCGTTTATGATGATAAGTGTGAGTGAAATAATTTATTATAATGTTTATTATACCGTTTTTATCTTTTCCACCATTAAATTTTATAAAAGTGCTTTCTCGTCATTTGCATTGCCCTAAGGATCTCCAAAAGACTGGTCTCTAGAAATTTGTCTGTTTGTCAATCTTTAAAAAAAATGCCTAGCTCCTTTGGCATATCTTAACCAAATTTCAACTTTTTATCTGAATTAGAAAAAAGTCGTCCAATGCAGTAATTGTATCTGAATGTCTGTAGACGAATTGACAGTAATCGTTTTTTTTTCCTTTCATGAAAACTAATCTTATTTGTACAAGTTTCTCCTTAGTGGTTATCCCTTAACTACACTGTTTGCTAACTGTCTATGCAATTATTGTTTGTATGTCTGTCTATATCTTGGTTTTTATGTCTGTCCGTCTGTCTGTCTGTTTCAGTGTTTGTTTGTCCACCCATCAGTGAGTAACTATTGATGAAAAATTGTTAGCTCGGCTCATGCAGAGCAAACTTTACATATTTTTCAATTTAACCTCAAGGGTTAGAGGGATAGGACAATGAAAAAAAAACTTTATGAATTTTTTGAAAATATTAAGAATTTAACCAAATGTAAGGCACAATGCATAACTATTATACATAGGTTAAACTTACAGACAATGGTTTGTCGGTGGACAGGTATAAACTAAAATGATTTTTTTTCTTTCAAATAAATTTACTCCCTCTTTTTCTTTTCCCTCAAATCTTACTCTCTTCTCCCTCAACTCAAATCTTACTTTTTCCCCTCCCTCAGACAAGAAAGACAGCATCCTAAAAGCGAGTCAATCTAGTAAGTTTCTTCGAAATATTAATAAAATTGCTTAAATATAGATACATAAAAGTCCTGGGAATCATCACTAAAAAAATTCTTGATTCAAAATAGGCATGAAGTAATTTCTTAAATGACCTTTCATATCAATATTAAGTTGCTTTTTATTACAAGACATTTCGTACATCAGTTAGCAAATATTGATTTGTTCAAATTTAGGAAACCAGCATCCATAAACGCCATACTGACAAACTTACGGACATACGCACATCATAGAAAAGCTTTGATCTTTTAAAAGGGCGGGAAATTTATTCTACTCACGTTGCTGTGCCCTGCTTGCATAGATTAGTTTCATACACACATTCCATATTTAAATATATATCCATCTGTGTGTCTATATATCTATCTATCCATCTGTATGTCTATATATCTATCTATCCATCCGTATGTCTATATATCTATCTATCCATCTGTATGTCTATATATCTATCTATCCATCTGTATGTCTATCTATCTATCTGCTTGCATAGATTAGTTTCATACACACATTCCATATTTAAATATATATCCATCTGTGTGTCTATATATCTATCTATCCATCTGTATGTCTATATATCTATCTATCCATCTGTATGTCTATCTATCTATCCATGTATCTATCTGTTTGTACAGATTAGTTTCATACACACATTCCATATTTAAATATCTATCCATCTTTATGTCTATATATCTATCTATCCATCTGCATGTCTATATATCTATCTATCCATCTGTATGTCTATCTAATCAACTGTTTGTCTATCTATCTATCTGTTTGTATAGATTAGTTTTGTACACATATTCCATATTTAAATATCTATCCATTTTTTTGTCTATTTATCCAACTGTATGTCTATCTATCCATCTGTATGTCTATCTATCCATCTTTCTATCTTTTTGTATAAAATAGTTTTATACAAACATTCCATATTTAAATATATTTCCATCTATATGTCTATCTATTCAACTGTATGTCTATCTATCTATCTGTTTGTATAGATTAGTTTCATACACACATTCCATTTTTAAACATCTATCCATCTGTATGTCTATATATACATCTATCTACCTGCTTGTATAGATTAGTTTCATACACACATTCCATTTTGAAACATCTATCCATCTGTATGTCTATATATCTATCTATCTATCCATTTGTATGGCTATCTATTCAACTGTTTGTCTATCTATCAATCTGTTTGTCTATCTATCAATCTGTTTGTCTATCTATCAATCTGTTTGTATAGATTAGTTTTATACGCATATTCCACATTTAAACATCTATCCATCTGTATGTCTATATATCTATCTATCTATACATTTGTATGTCTATCTATCTATCCATTTGTATGTCTATCTATTCAACTGTATGTTTATCTATCTATCTGCTTGCATAGATTAGTTTCATACACACATTCCATATTTAAATATCTATCCATCTGTATGTCTATCTTTCCATGTATCTATCTATCTGTTTGTATAGATTATTTTCATAAACACATTCCATTTCCATTTTTCTGTCTATTTATTCAACTGTATGTCTATCTATCCATCTGTATGTCTATCTATTCAACTGTATGTCTATCTATCTATCTGCTTGCATAGATTAGTTTCATACACACATTCCATTTTTAAACACCTATCCATTTGTATGTCTAATCATCTATCTATCTATATTTTTGTCTATTTATCTGTCCATCCATCTATCTATCTGTTAATCCATCGGTATTTCTATCTATCTGCTTAAATAGATTCGCTTCATACATACATTTCAAATCTATCTCGCTATCTACCTTCTTATCTATCTATTTGTCTATTTGTCTGTATGTTTTTCTATCTGTACCTATAAGTATGTTATCTAGTTATCTATCTATTCTAAATAAAAAGTTTGTTGTTGATTTCCCATATAGACTGTTGATAATTATTTCAATCCTTTTCTGGAATTCGTTTCTTATTTTCAGGGTTAACAAGAATGGCAACATCCATAAAAATCAAGCTTATGTATAAAAAAATCAACGCTGGGTAGACTGTTTTCTTATAGCAAAGCTTTGCTTTGCTAAAGATTCAAATTTTCTCTAAATCTAAATTATAATGGATTTTTAATTTGTTACCTAAAGTAGCTAATAATTATTTCTTGAAATTATCATAGATTATCATTTAATTTTTTTTATAGGTATGTTGTTTTTTTATATTTACATCGTCGATAAAGAAGATATCTAATTGAAGAGAGGAAAAATAGTAATCATTATTTACTAGTTATTTAAAAAAATCTTATTAGTAGATAGATACATAGATAAAATTATAGATGTTGCAAGTCTGTAAAAATCAATTCATAGATAGATAGATATACAATCGAAAAGATAATTAGTTAGAAAAAGGTAGTAAATCATATTATCATTCTATGAAATAGATAATAGATTAAAGACAGACAAATAGATAGATAAATAGATAAGAGTATTAAATAAATGTTTACTTTAAAAGGTTAATCATAGCATTATAAAAATATAGATAGAAAGATAGATAAATAGATAACCAATTTATAAAGATAGATAGATAAGGGAGTATTAAGTGTATGTTTACTATAAAAGGCTAATCAAATCATTCTATAATAATTCACCTCAAAAGATTCGTTCGAACCAACCAAAATATGAATTGAAAAAACTGCAAATTTTTAAATATATGACCTGTTCCGGATGCAAAATAGATTCAGACTATATACTGAGATAGAGCTTCCTAGGGGTAGACGGTTCGATTCCCTCACAGCATCACAGAGATACATGATTTAAATTACCCTCTACCAAGTTACTTTCATTATGCATGATTAAAGTGAAGCACTTGCCATACTTGAGCAATTTCTGGTTAGGATTATGGATTTGACATATGATCTGTTCAAATATCAAATATGTATCAGGACGTGGAGCTTCTCTCACAATATTAAGGTTAATCTATTCAAAAGAAAGGCATTCCTATAATTAATATTTTCTTTATTGTATAAATACTTTACCACATACATATGTGGATTTTGGATAGCCTGATATCTAGTTGCCGAAAGTGTACGCAGTTTCCTGAGTGTTTCCTCATCCTAGCTCAATATTTACTACTAGCTAAAAAAGCTTCAAACTTCAAAAAAAAAAATCAAAATTTAAAAAATTCAAATTTATAATGTATAATGTATAAATCGTTTACACATTCAAATTTTGATTTTTTTAAGGGAAGTTTGAAGATTTGTAGCTAGTAGTAAATATTGAGCTAGGATGAGGAAACACTCAGGAAACTGCGTACACTTTCGGCAACTAGATATCAGGCTATCGGATTTTGTAGCTGTTACTATAGATATTAAATATCTTAGGGTAACATTAGAAATATAACCTAGGCTACCCTGCTACTCTACTGTCATTTAACTGTTGTTGTTTTTATTAGAACTCTCCACATATGTTGATTATGTGGACTTATGTAGAGTGCGTATTGGACTTGAGTAGGCCTACAAAAAATTGAATAGTAGTAAAACAGATTTAAAGATTCTAGATATTGTTTTCTTATCTTATAGAATCTAAAGTATTGCTATTACAATGGAAGATGGAAGTCGTTGAAACGTTTGGACACTCAACTAAATGAACTAGGTGGGGGATATTGTAATAAATAGCCCGATGTCCCCTCCCTCCCTGAGCTAAGGACTTAATGAAAATTTTATTTTAATCATGTATTATAACACAAAGACCCAGTCAAATGGAAGAAACATTAAATCTAATTCTTAAAGCAACTCCTGCTCCATATAGACATTATTTGTTTTAATTAGGGGATCTTCGGGGGAAGAAAAAAATAACATTTAAAGCACCTACAATCCTAATTTGAATTCGTTTAAATAAATAATGATTTTGAAATTCCTTCCTAATATAAATTTTGAAGAAGGAACTATTATTCTCAAAAAAAGAATAGATTGGAAACTAGGATGTTGAGCCTGTAGAAATCTGTTTTACTATATTTTTTCTAAAACTATATGTATATATTGACTTAAAATTGATTATCATTTGATTTTAAGAGCCCTTATCTCTCTCCCTGTATAATATATTTAAGATTAAAGGGAGTTCCTAAATTTTACCATTTTGGCCACCTGTATTTAATCTTTATATGTTTGTGTATCTGTCTTTGTCTGTATATCTCTTTTTTTTCTTCTAAATTTATCTCTCTGTCTAAATGTGTTAAACCTGTTAACTAGATTAAAATCAACCTGTTTAGTGTCTTTCTTGCTATCATTCTGTTACTCTCTATCTGTCTATCTGTCAAGCTTTGTATCTTTCTTTCTGTCTCTGTCTATCTGTCTTTCTCTATCTAAGTCTATCAGAATTGCTTTGTATATTTCTTTTTGTCTTCAATGTTACTCATGTTTATATAACTGTCTCTATAATTATGTCTTTTGCTATGTTTGTTGTTAGATAATCATTGCGTCCATAGCATCCAGGGTCATGTATTTTAAGGATGAGGAAGGCAGAGAAATAATCTAAACAATAAAAAAATAGATTTAATATCATGTAGCCTAAACCCATCCTTGGACTAATGTAAAGCTTCCCTTAAGCAAAGTACTCAATCAGTTCAGTAATTGGCAGTAACTTAACAAATTAAATTTATTATTACTTTATGTTAAAGGATAAATACGTTATTAAGCTTTAATATTCTGTTTAATGTATCTATCTATTTAACAATAATTAGATTAGACATTTGGCTGAAAAATATATACAATTTTTAATAATATATCATCTACCTATCTTTCTTAAAATAACTTATCTATCTATCTATTTAGATATACCTAGATTAAGACGTTTGGTTGAAGATATTAACATATATGTGAACATTTGTAAACTATTTACATATGTTATGTGTATGTGTGCAGGATTGTGTGTATGTAGGGTGTGTATGTGTGTGTGTTTGCATATATCTACATAATGTTCTAGTTCATTCATAAGTGATTTAGCTAGGTTTAACTTTGTATTATAGAGGAATATATAGATGAAGAACTGAAGCATAACAGACAGAATAATATATAGAGAAATAGACAGAGACAAATAGACCAGATAAACAGACAGACAAATAGACCAGATAAACAGACAGAGAGACAAACAGACATACAAACAAAAAGAAAAAAGACAGACAAACAAATAGACAAACAGACAGACAAACAGACAGACAAACAGACAGACAAATAGACAGACAAACAGACAGACAAACAGACAAACAGACAGACAAACAGACAGACAAACAGACAGACAAACAGACAGACAAACAGACAGACAAACAGACAGACAAACAGACAGACAAACAGACAGACAAACAGACAGACAAACAGACAGACAAACAGACAGACAAACAGACAGACAAACAGACAGACAAACAGACAGACAAACAGAAAGAGAAACATACAGATAAACTAAGAGATAGATAGATAAACAAATAGATAAAATACAGAAAATAAGATAGCTCTAATGATACCTCTATTATAGTGCAAATATAATAAAATCAAATTTACAAAACACGGCTTAAAATTTAGGGCCCTTTCATATGTGTGTTGGCGTGGATAGACAGATAGTTAGATACATGGGTAGATATAGGTTTAGGTATAGATAGATTGATATACAGATATTTTGTAAATTGTCGGTATATTTAATAAAAAAAATCAGTCAACTATGACCCAACTTAAAAGAGGATGTTGAATACTTAAATTTTAAGACTTGATCATGTAGATGCTTTGCTCATAGAATTGTGTAAAAATAAGAGAGATAGAAACAAGAACGATAGTTAGACTATCCATCTATTTAGTTTTTAGTACAGTGTCTATCTTATCTATCTAACTTGCTATCTCTCTACCCTAGATGTCCTTGCGCCTGCCATACAATACACGTTGGCAAAAAATATTTAAGGCTGTCCCTAAAGTCATTTTTCGCCAGTAATGTGACAGGATAATGACAGACAATCCCAGGCTGAATTTCTACTGTCATACAAAAGTATTGAATAACTTTAAGAATAAATGTTTGATATGGGCCTATTGCATTTCAAATATCAAAGCTTATACGAGGATAAGGGATATTTACCCTCAAAATAAAGTAAAAATATCTCTATATGTCTGTCTGTAGCGAAGGATTTCGCTAACCGATCAACCTATAGGTTTTTTTTTACAGTGTAGCTTCTCATAGGCCTTAAGAAGGTTTATAGCTATTTGTGTGGAGGGTACTACAAAAAGAAATCGCCAAAAATCCAAAAAAATATAAGGCGCCGCTTAGCGGATATTTTTTTGAGATCTTAACATAGATTGAAAAGAAAACATTTACATGTCCCTAGAGGCATCTACGGGCGTAGCCGCTTGTTCCGTTTTTAACAGGGTTCGGAAGCCGCAGCCGCAGCCTCAGCCTCAGCCACCATCAGCCGCGCGGCTTACGAGAAGCCTCAAAATCAGCCGCGCGGCTTCCTCAGCCACCCAATAAGCCTCAGCCTTAGTCGCAGCCGCGCGGCTTAAAGAAAACATAAGCCACTGTAAGCCTCAGCCGCATTCAGCCACTGTAAGCCTCAGCCACTGTAAGCCTCAGCCACAAAACTCCAATTCAGCCACATTAAGCCTCAGCCGCACTAAGCCTCATTCAGCCAACGCCCCTCTAAGCCTCAGCCGCAATCAGCCGCGTGGCTTATAGTTGGGGAAGCCTCAGCCACACTCAGCCGCGCGGCTGTTAATAATTTGAAGCCGCAGCCGCACTCAGCCGCGCGGCTTCAAGAAAGCCTCAGCCGCAGCTGCAAAGTTATGATTATGCCGCAGCCGCAGCCGCGCGGCTTGATATTTGTAAGCCGCAGCCTCAGCCGCAGCTTAATTTTTTAAATTCAGCCGCAGCTTTGACACAGCCGCGCGGCTGAGATATTGTAAGCCCCAGCCGCAGCCGCAGGTGCTAAATTAGTACAAGCCTCAGCCGTCAATTCAGCCGCGGGGCTTAATTTTCATTTAATTTTGTCTGTCTGAAGCTTAAGATCTCAGCAACCACTGAACTGACAATGTTGTCCTTCTCAGGAATCCTTTTATTAAAGTAACAGGATGTCTGTGTGTCTGTGTATCTGTGTGTCTGTACCAAAGGATCTCTCTAACCGCTGAACCAATCGGGTTCTCCTTAACAGGGTAGCTTCTCATAGGCCCTGGGAAGGTTTATAACTATTTTTTTGGGGGTGGGACACCCCCAACCCCCCCAAAAAAATTAAAAATCCCCCCCCCCTCAAAAAAAGAAAATTTTTTTTAAATTTTTAAAACTAAAATTAAAAATGAGGGGGAAGGCCCCCCCCCCTAAAAAAAAAAAAATTCCCCCCCCCAAAAAAAATTTTTTTTTACTTTTCTTTAAAAATTTAAAATAAGAAATTGGGTTATTAAATTTGACTCTCTCTCTTCCTCAAGTGCCCCCTAGAGGCCTCTAGGGGCGTAGCCGCTAGTTATATATTTATTGACATTGGACTGTTTTGAGCTAATTTTGGGGTGGGGGTCAGACATTTCCATCGCCCATAAAAAATTTTTTTAAATGTTATACTTTTAAATTTTTTTATATTCTTTTATAAAAATTTTATCTTAAGTTTTTTTTAAAATTACAACATAGAAACTACCATCTCGAACAACTACAAAAAGTTTGAACTTGTAATGTAAGAGCTCCAGTGGCGCAATCAGTTAGCGCACGATTCTTCTACACTGTTATGCCGGGGTTATAAGTTCGAATTTCACCAGGAGCAATACGTTTTTGAACGTTGATACTTATGAATATTATTGAATACTATTTATAGGGTAACTGCCCTACTGACGTTTGCCTAATTTTATTGTTTTTAAAAGATACAAATTTTTCAGAATTTACTTAATATTCACTATGAATTTGTATTATCTTAAATTTTTTTTCTTGTACAAGTGGCCTATTTAGCTCAATGGTAGAGCACTCGTCTTGTAAACTAGGGACCGTGAGTTCAAACCTCACAGGGGGCAATCAATTTTTGTGATACTCAAGTTATATAGTAGCTTCTCTAATATTTTTCCATTTAGGTACGCAATACTTGTTCTATATAATTAAGCTTCTCCTACTTAGATATTTCTTCAATTTTAAATGTATTTAATACTTTGTGGTTGATGAGAGACACTGAAAAAGTTATGCAAAAAAAAAGATTTATACATATTTCATTTTTCATAGTATTTTTAAATTAATGAAAATAATTAAATTAAGATTTGGGGAGGGGGGAGGGTGTGTGTGTGTGTTTATTTTGAACACAAATTATCCTAATATGTTTTCTAACAAAAAAAATTTAAACAGTGATGTATTTTACTTTTTAAAGTTGGTTAAAAAAAGGTCTGTAAAATGCAATAAATTGTCCTGTATAATATGCAAAAAAATCTACATAATCTTTATGTACTCGATAGATTGAAATAGTTAAATGATTATCATATATCATCCGATTTTGTTTATTTTACAAAGATGCTTACTAAAATTGATTTTATTTTCGAAACTGCAATTATTATAAAAAAAATGTTTCTTTATCTTTATCATTATGTTATACAATTTCTGAATTTATAAGCAATACATGAATCGATATATTATTACTTTGATGTTGTCCATATTTTCATGTACTCTGATAAAGAAATAATCTCAGCTGGCTAAAATAACAATAACCCCCATACACCCCCTTTAATCCATCTCTCCCCTCTTATGGGATATATAAATGAACTGGCCAATAAATGAGGTCAATAATTTTATTAACAAATTTTCTTTTTTTTAATATATCCACATATTCTATTATATAAAGTGGTAATGTGAAGCTTCTTATTGATCCAGGGAAAGTTTAAAATTTTTTTGGGGAAATGTATCTTTTCCCTCCCAAAAAAAGATGACCCTCAAAATAAATTATTTTTGCTTCCCTTAAGTATTCCTAGAGGTTTTAGGGGCGCAGCCACTAGTATCCTTTAACCATTAACTCATTACATATTAAAACAGGTTTTAAAAGTATGTACATAAGAGTTATACCTATGAAATTTAGCACCCAATAATTTATTAAATTCTGCTATGGACATTGGGACAATGGACAATAATTTTTGTTTCCTTTCATTTATATTTAGTTATTTTCCTCTCAAGTTGAAAAAAAATTTTAAAAGGAGGGTGGATATAATGTGTAAAAAAAGATTAGAGGAGATTTGTTCTAGGTAAACTTACTTTATTTGTAATATTATTAACTAAATTTTAATATAAAATAGCTTTACACCTATGTTCTAAGGGTTAGTGCACCATAATGTGTAAGAAAGGTTTTCTGTTCAATTCCACCAAGAATTACATATGATTATTTCTAAAACCTTGTATAAAGTATGGAGAGTTATTTTGTCTGTAGATTAAGAATTCGATAACTACTGAACTATTGAAAACTTTTTAAATTGCCTTTTCCAAGTTTTTGAATTTTTTAAAAAACTAAAATTAAAACTGGTGGGTGCTCAACCAAACTCCCCCCTATTTTCCCATAAAAAAATAATAAAAGTCACCCTTCATCCCCCCAAATTTTTTTTTCTTCTGGGATTCGAACCCGGATGATAGATAATTCAAAGCTGTTACCGTACCAAAAAGCTATCAGAGCTCCAATATTTCAAATGAAAATTTGTCTTAATTTTAGATCATTAAGTATTATGATGTCTGTTTGTTTGTCTGTCTATATGTTTGTACTACAGGATCTCGCTAACTACTAAACCGATATGGTGCTCCTATTCAGGGTAGTTTCTTATAGGTACTGGGAAGGTTTACAACTATTTTGGGGGAGGGTACCATCACACTACCAGAAAAAAATTCCCTTAGAAAAAAAATTAAACATCACCCCAAAATTAAAAATGGGATTTACTCGCCCCGGCCCTCCCCACCCAATAAAAATCACCCTACCCCCCAAAAAAAGTATTTTAATTCAGTTCTTCTTTTTCCAGTACCTATTGTTTAGTATTTTTTGTAATAACTTCATAATTACATTGTCATTAAGATTATGTGACATAAAAAGTTAGTCATAAAAATTATACCCATGAATAATTGTAATAAAAAGCACTTTTGTAAAAAAAACATTTTTCATAAGAGGTAAGTTTTTATGACAAATACATTTATTGCAAGTGTACATATGATAAGCATTTTAAAGACGATTATTTTTAAGACAAATTTAACCTGCGAACCATGGCTCAACATGTAGCGCATCTGCTTGTCATCATGGAGGTAATAGGTTCGAATCTTGGCCAGACACTGCGTGAAAACTGAAGACGTTAAATGGTTCCTACTGCAAGTATGCCAGGTATGCAACATGTAAAGTTAAAGTATGCGGATTTCCTTAGCTCGTAAACAGGCGTAACTCATTACCATAGGACTTTCTGGCAGGTAGTTGGTTGCTGGATAGATGTCACTTAAATTGGAAAGAATTGGTTCCCCTTAATTATCCAAGGTTCAACAAGAAGCGCATCTGCTTGTCATCAGGGAGGTAATATGTTCGAATCTCGGCCAGACACTGCGTTATAACTGAAGACATTAAATGGTTCCTACTGCTGCTATGGCAGGTGTGCAACATGTAAAGTTGGAGTAGGAGGATTTCCTTGGCTCATAAACAGGCGTAACTCATTACCATAAAACTTTCAGGCAAGTAGTTCAATAAAAAAAAGTTGGTTGCTGGATAGATGTCACTTAAACTAATACAGAAAAGAAAATAATTGGTTCCCCAAGGTTCAACAAGTAGCGCATCTGCTTGTCATCAGGGATGTAATAGGTTCGAATCTCGCGCAGACACTGCGTTATAACTGAAGACATTAAATGGTTCCTAGGTGCTAGGTGTGCAACATGAACAGGCGCAAAGGAAAGATATAATTCCCCTTAGTTATCCAGGGTTGTTGGACCTTGAGTTAATGTCATAGAAACCCTCGACCGTGGCTCAACATGTAGCGCATCGGCTCGTCGTCTGGGAGTTGATAGGCTTTGTACTGCATCATAACTAAAGATGTTGAAATAAATTCCTACTGCTAAAAAACTTGTATAAAACTTTGGGTACCAGTATAAAACTTTGGGTATCAGAATAAATTTTTGTCTATTAGTATAAAACTTTGGGTACCAGTATGAAACTTTAGGTACCAGTATAAAACTTTGGGTACCAGTATAAAACTTTGGGTACCAGTATAAAACTTAAGGTACCAGTATAAAACTTTGGGTACCAATATTAAAACAAAATTTTAGGTATTAGTATAAAATTTTGGGTACCAGTATAAAACTTTGGGTACCAGTATAAAAATTTGGGTACCAGTATAAAACTTTGGGTACCAGTATAAAACTTTGGGTACCAGTATAAAAATTGGGTACCAGTATAAAATTTGGGTAACTGTATAAAACTTTGGGTACCAGTATAAAACTTTGGGTACCAGTATAAAATTTGGGTACCTGTATAAAACTTTGGGTACCAGTAAAAAACTTTGGGTACCAGTATAAATTTTTAGTACCAGTATAAAACTTTTGGTACCAGTTTAAAACTTTGGGTACCAGTATCAAACTTTGGGTACCAATATAAAACTTTGGGTTCTAGTATAAAACTTTGGGTACCAGTAAAAAACTTTAGGTACCAGTATAAATTTTTAGTACCAGTATAAAACTTTGGGTACCAGTTTAAAACTTTGGGTACCAGTATAAAACTTTGGGTACCAGTATAAAACTTTGGGTTCTAGTATAAAACTTTTGGTACAAGTATAAAACTTTGGGTACCAGAATAAAATTTGAGTACTAGTCTAAAACTTTGGGTACCTGTATAAAAACTTTGGGTACCAGTATAAAACTTTAAGTACTAGTATATAATTTTGGGTACTAGTATAAAACTTTGGGTACCAGTATAAAACTTTGGGTACCAGTATAAAATTTTGGGTACCAGTATAAAACTTTGGGTACCAGTATAAAACTTTGGGTACCAGAATAAAACTTTGGGTACCAGTATAAAATTTTGGGTACCAGTATAAAACTTTGGGTATCAGTATAAATTTTTGTGTACTAGTATAAAACTTTGGTTACCAGTAAAATTTGGGTACCAGTATAAAACTTTGGGTTCTAGTCTAAAACTTTGGGTACCATTATAAAACTTTGGGTACCAGACTAAAACTTTGGGTACCAGTATAAAACTTTGAGTACCAGTATAAAACTTTGGGTACCAGTATAAAACTTTGGGTACCAGAATAAAATTTGGGTACTAATTCTGAATCAAACATTTGAAAAAATCCTGCTGTCCTCCCCCCTCTTCCCTCCACTCTTATTCTCACAACCCCTAACCACCCTCAACTCTCCAAAAAATGTCCTAGAATGCATTTAAAAAATCCAATTTAGCCGAAGCCTCAGCTGCAAAGCTTATTTTATAATCAGCCATAAGATCAGCCGCAAGGCTTAATATTGTATTCAGCCGAAGCCGCATTCAGCTGCGCGGCTGAATTTAATTCAGCCTCAGCCGCACGGCTTTCAGTAAGCCGCAGCCTCAGAATCAGCCGCGAGGCTTAATTATGTTATCAGCCACTCTCAGCCTCAGCCTCACTCAGCCGCGCGGCTTAATTTTCCAATCAGCCACTGTAAGCCGCAGCCGCTATGAGCCGCGCGGCTTTCAGTAAGCCGCAGCCTCAGCCACAAATCCTTCAGCCACTGTAAGCCTCAGCCACCCTCAGCCACTGTAAGCCTCAGCCGCTCGAAGCCTCAGCCACAAAATTCCAATTCAGCCACTGTAAGCCTCAGCCACCCCAATTCTTATTAAGCCTCAGCCGCATTCAGCCGCAGCCACTCTCAGCCGCACTAAGCCTCAGCCACTCTCAGCCTCAGCCACTTCCATAACTTTAAGCAGCCGCAGCCGCAGCCGCAGCCGCAAATTAGGATTCAGCCGCAGCCGCAGCCGCGCGGCTGATAGCGCGGCTTCCGAACCCTGGTTTTTAAGAAGGATAACAACATCCATAAAAGGGAATGGATATATAACAATTTAATAAGATAATTACAACAGCCAAACAGACGAACAGCCATAATTTTTACAGGAAATTTAAAACAACTATCTTTAATAGCAGCTAAGTAAATCACGCTTTTTAAACACACACATCTGAAATTTCTATACTAGATAATCTTTACTTTGATAACTTTTTTTCTCAGATTACCTTTCCCTGAAAATTCCCATTCGTGGCAAAATTATGATTCTGAAAAAGTGAATTTTTAGCCAGAATTGCATTTAGTTTTTGAGCGTCTTCATAGATGTGTTTATCTATCTAAGTGCATCATTCTTTCTATCTATTTTTATGTATTCGAAGTGGTAAAGAAGGGCAGATAATAACCTAAAATCATTTCAAGAATTAAATCTGATGATAAAGTAGCCTAAAGCCATTCAAGTACTTATGTGAAACTTCCCTAAAATGAAGAACTAACTCTGTTAAGAAATATTTAGCTACAGACAAAATAAACTTTATGTAATAGGTTATATCTTTAATTTTGAGCATCTTATTAAATGTATATCTATATATTTCACACCTTTTTAAAAGCAACGATTTAGTACAGTTAGGATCGGTTTGTGCGTTATTTAAGGACATTTGGTTGTTTATTTAGGCTCATTAAACTCTAAAGTTTTCAAACCTTGTACGATAATTCCTGTAACAGTTGGGCATAATGTGTTCTGCAATGGATATATCAGTGCTTGTTTTACGATGGTGTGAATACGGCTATTGAAATTTACACCTTGAATAATTTCTAGAGTTATTTGCTACCAAAGAATGACACTAGGATGACTGCATTTAATACCCTGCTATTGTAATGTGATACTACTTTAACTGTAGGACTTTAGAAATGACTTATGGGTCGTATTGGTCAATTTATACAAGAGATTATGAATTATTAGACACGATATTTATTTTACTTGTTCATGGTAGATAGTTAGTTAGATAGATAAAGATGATAAAGGCAATGATAATAACAGACAATATATATAGACAGATAGGTAGCAAGACATAAAAATAGACAGACAAATAATTAAAGAAAGACAGGCAAACAATTTAAAAAATAGACATAGACGTCCACGTAAAACCTCATTTTACCCCCCTTAAATTTTAAAAAATACATTACATTTTCCCCATGAAACCTTTAAAACCCCTCATTCCACCCCCCTCCAAAAAATAGTATGGATAGATCGACAGCAAGATAGTCAGACATACATTTGTTAGACAGAAAGTTAGACCGAAAAACAGTTACCTATACAAAAAGATATATAGACAGTCATACAGAAAATGGTTGATATATAGATAGATAAATTGTAATAAATGTAAAAGACTATATAGATAGTAAATGCCTGATAGATGGATAATTGTATGCCTAAACATGAAATGATTTATTTAACACCCTCAATTGCTTAGTTTTCAGTTATATATTCAAATTTAGATAATTTGTATGTAAATCTTATACTTTACAATATACTATAGGCTACGCCCCTAGATTCAAGGGTCTTCTCAATGAATGAGTATTATAATATAATAAAAAAACCAAATTTTTTCAGTGCAGATAATTTTCTTTATGCCTAAAATTATTATTTTACTCACAAAAAAGAAAATTACAAATAGATAGTCAATTTGAATTTATAGGAACATTTCATAGTATAAATTACATAACAAGAAAAAAAAAGATTCCAAGACAATTTTAAAACTTTTTTTTCTAATGTAACACTTTTTTATATACTAGCGGCTTCGCCCCAAGAGATGACAACAAAAAAAAATAAGAAGAACAAAAGAATTCTTCTACAAAAATTTTTTTTTGTTTTGTTTTATGGAGGGGTTTGGGGTGTCCCACCCCCCGAGAAAATAGCTTAAAACCACCACAGGACCAATAGGTATATACCCTGAAGACTAGAATCCGATAGGTTCATTGGTTACCGAGATCTTAAGCTTCAGACGGACGGACGGACAGACGGACAGACATCATTCTACTTTGTATTATAGATATAAATCATAATAAATAATATATAAACCTACTGATAGAAAGAGAGATATACAGACTGACAACAAAATAGACAGAAAAACAGATAGATAGATATAAAGAAATATATATAATTCGTAACAGAGTAAATTGGGTACTTTACGAGTATATTTCATTTTTTATGGCTATAATAGGTGAAATTATTGGCCAACCCAAATTATTTTCTACAATTGTACAGCATTTATCATAGTGTACAAGGTCAAATAACTTCACTATCGGTCAGCCGATATTTATTTAAATATTAGGAACTAAATAGCAATTGGAGAACCTTATTTTTTTGTACTTACACGGTAAGTCACTAGCGAGCACATAAGCCTTTAATAAATTTATTGAAAATAAAGGTGAAGGTTATAGTTTTTTTCTTTATGCCTAACACTTATGGGGAATTTACCTAACCCTGCGGCCTGCGGGGCTACCCTGTATTATATATGACCTTCCTTACCTAACCAGAACCAAAGTATCACAACACACGAAAAACTAACTTTTTATTTGTTTTCTTATTTTGGGGGTGGGGTTCTGAGATCGACTTAAACTTTCAGTGAGACTGCCAATCTTTCTATAAAATCCTGTATTCCGTAGTACATTTAGATAACAGTAATAATATTGAAAATAATTCATGTCAACCAAATTATCATATACGACTTCCAGCCCGCCGTAAATACACCCAGAAATTATTTAAATTGCAGTCTTTGTCTGGATCTATCTATTTCTTTCTCTATTTGTCTATCTTTTATACAATCTATCTATGATGTCTATCCATCTGGTGATAAAGATCCTAGAAACTACTGAACAATTGGTTTGCCTCGTACAAGCTACTGCGAATTATTCCAAAAACAAACATTTTTTCTATTCTGTTAATCTTATTTACACAACCTGCGACCATAACATGCCTTGACTCATAAACAGGCACAACTCATTACCATGCACGGACTTCTCAGACAAAGGTCGTGCAATCAAAGGGTTTATTGTCTGTTGGATGTTACTTAACCTTATATCCACCATTGGACATTAAGAGTATTGCATCCCATTACAAGTGGTTGATGCCCTTGGGTTCTCTAGATGATCACTTGATATCAAAGGAGAATTAGATAATAATAGAAAATAAATCTTTTCTACAATCAGGATATGTTCTTTGGTCAATGAGTACGAATAGTTCTTATTGTAAGTTTGGACATATTAGAATAAACATTTATTAATATCAAACCTAGCATAAAGAATAATCAATTTATGTCATTATGAAATAATCCTATTGTTGAATATTGATGCATAGGTTGATTAGGTATAATGATATACACCATGTTTATCCTTAGCCATGCCATAAAGGATAATTTGCTAGATTTGTTTTTATGAATTTTGTATCCTTTTGTTTTATGCATCAACATTAAAAGAGCAATATTAAATTTGCTATTTATCTGAATGACTATCTATCTAGCCATATAGACATTTATATATATCTTACTAACTACCAAAAAGCGTGGCTAAAGCTATTAAAATATATGATAAAAAGCACTTTGAGTTGATTACAAATTACTATTTTTCAATCAAGCCGTTAAAACATGAATTTTGGTTTTCTTTACGGCACGCCTTTTATATTAGCCATTATTATTCCTTTTATCTTTCTTTGTACTTCTTTCTCTTTATGTATCAATCTATCATTCTTTCCTTTTCTTTCTCTATTTTTTTGTCTATCTATTCTATGTTAATCTTTAAATTCTTCGGTATCTAAAGCAGATGAATAGCTAGGTTTAAAGATAGCAAGGAAGATAGATAAATAGGTAAAACAACAGTATTTCTAAAAGTTTAAAGTATGTAGTCCGATAGCAAGATTTAAGAGTGATAGAAAGATAGGGCAATAGATAGCTAGATATATAATATCAGAAAGCAAGTAAAACTTAAACAAAGTATGTAGGTAGAAAGTAATAAAGAAAAATAGCTAGATATATGGATAGAGCAAGTGATATAAAATCATAAATCAAGAATAGTTATTTCTCGCATCGTATTAGAGACAGCTTTAAAAAACTGGTTTTAATCTTATGATTGTACATTTTTATATTCGTAGAAAGATGGATATAATACGATGCTAGACATAGTTTTTTCGTATGGATAAGAACCGGTTCCTATCCACCGGATTCAAATGAATACGAGAAAACGTCTTAGAACTTTAACACTACTAAATAGATAGATAAATAGAAAGGATAAAGAAAGATAGAAACATGCATAGATAGATAACAAGATGTATAATTGATGAAAGCAAGTAAAACTTCCAAGAATTTAACGCTACAAAGTCTAAAGTAAAAAAGTTTACGTTCATTAGATGAACAACAATAAAAACTAAAACTGTATACATTTTTAATAGTTGAGCTACTTTAAATTAGGACCTGTCCTTGCGTCCAATTTTACGTCTAAGGGATAAGAAAATGGACAATAAATTATTATGCATTCCAAATTAGTCTAAACAAAATTACCCCCTTTAAAAAGCTTAGTAAAGTCACCATACCAAAAATCAGATGTATAGGATAATCATAAAATATAAAAATTGTTGACAAAAAAGTAAAAAAAGACATCTTTTAAATGGACCTACGGACTTTCTGCTAATGATTACATAGTAGTTACACTTGATAAATTTTACCTAACTGTTACAGGAATCCTAATGCAAGGTTTCAAAACTAAAGGACAATTCTAACATGCCTAAATTAACGATAACAGCTATCACTTATGAATGGACGATCGGACGTACAGGCCGATTATAATGCTTCGCTTTTAATAAGATGAGAGACATGATGTATAAATCATTATGACCCAAATTGCTCTTAATAATTTCATATGCACCGCACATACTTTCATAATTTTCTAAACCAAATTAGGACGCCTCGATTTTGTATTTCAAAACGGTATTATTAAATACTCTACTGGCTGATATTCGTTTGCGTGTATTCATTTCCATCTTTCGGATAAGACTTAAGATATGTCATTCTAGTAAATTTTGATCGTATTTTTAGATGTATATCAATTTATCGTCCACTGTCTTATTCCTTAAGATCCCTGCATAATAATGATGTAAGTATCAATATAAACCATTGAAATTCTAAATGTTTTAGTATGACGTGGTGTAGTAAAGTTTCTCTGTCGATACATTATTACTTTTTTATACTAGAGGCTACGCCCCTAGAATATAGTGGCTCTGTATCCGATGGGGCTAGAAAATTGCTTAAAACCATCCCAAACATTAAATAGAAAATCAATTAGCCTCTAACCATCACAGGACCTATATAAAGCTTACTTGAAATAGAGAACTCAATCAGTTCAGTATTTTTCTAAATCATAAGCTACAGACAAAAAAATCTATTACTTTAAATATAACTAGAGCCTACGCCCCTAGAAACATATAGGGACCTCTACCCATTTTCAATTTGAGTTTAAAAAATTGGAGAGGGCGATAATCTTTTATTGGGAGGATTAAGATACCTACCCTTCCCAAAAATAGTTAAAAACGTTCCCTGGAACTATAAAAAGCTTCACTGTAAATAATAACTATATCGGTTCATCGGTTGGCGAGATCTTTCAACAGACAAAAAAAGCTTACTACTTTATATAATAGGATAGGATATTATTATTAAAAATCGAAGCCTTCTAGTTTGTAAGGAAAAGCTGTAAATTGGCGGTAAAATTCTTATTACATGTTAATTCAAATTTCTCTATTATTCTTTGAAAGTGGAAATCGATATACAATAAGTTGGACGTTGCACCAGATTTTCATGTACTCATGATAAAGTGAGTACATGATTTCGCAGTTTGCTAAAATAACGATAACCAGCCCCCCACCCATCCCCCCTTTACCCACTCCCCTCCTCTTTTTTTCTGGATAAACAAGCTGACCAATAAATGAGGTCCATATTATAAGGCTAAATTGACGACAAATTTTCCCTGTCAATATATCCACGTATGTCCTACATCCATTCAAGTGTATAGATGTTTTTTTCAACAATATTTTATAGATAATAAGCTGAAAAGAGAAATAAAAGTATTTTTTTTGATCTATTAATAAAACGATATGTAGAAAAATAGATAGATTTTTTTTTGTGGGGGGGAGTGGTTTACCACTCAAAATAATGTTGAGGTGAAAAAACTCACATAAATTGGTATGGAATTTTTTTTTATTGGTTTGTAAAAAAATCTTTGTATCATGGCAATGTTCTGATTAGTTACAGAGATTTTTGGAGGTTAAACCTCCCCCAACAAAAAATATTGGAATGGGGGGGGGGGGGGGTAAGTAAAGATTTTAGGGGTAATATGAAAATGAATAGAAAGATATATACTAAAATATTTTACACATGTATGCATAATATTATTAATATTTTACGTAACGGGGTGAGTTTTAAATTTTACAGCAAGCTTTATGTATTGTAGGTTTTATTTGGAGTAAAGCTACTCTACGAACAGACAATCATTTAAGGGGATTTTTAAACCTTTTTTTCATTTTCTTACTTAGGGTCTATTCATCCTACAGTAAAGTAAACCTCCAATCTTAATGTTCAAAGAAAAAAAACTGTTGGAGTTTTTATTTTCAATCGTGCCTCTTATTTAGTGGGATTTGTACCCCCTCCCCTTGTCTGCAAACTGTGGTTCCAAAGTACAAGCCGTTAATGAGATCTTACTGATCTTACAAACATCCTATACAATTAGATCAGGGATCTTAAGGAATTAGACAATGAAATACATGTTACATTCTCAATGATGATAAACAAAATTTCCCATCTGGTAAAATTTTAAAGTTTGAACACAACTTGTTTGGAACCAACCAATTACAATTCAATATAAAAGTACCCAAAGAGTCAACGAAGTAGATAAAGTGGTTGTAAAACGTTGGTTACCGGTTTAATTTACATTCCAAGGCTCCCTCTTTCCCTGTCCTACACATGGATATTGTCATGCTAGTTGGTGTAAAGTAAAGTAATATGGAATCATGTTTTATAGCAATTCCATTAGAGTGATATTAAAGAGTTAATTTTCTCCTATTTGATGGCATTTAAGCTAAACTAATTTTCTTTAGATTCTTAAAAGAACAATATTCACTTCAATGCAATTTTTTTTTATAGAAAATGATGTCAAAATTGTTGTCTTTGAGATCTTATATAACAAACAGAAAGCAATGCATCTTTTCTATTTTAAGTAGACTAATTATACTAAACCTGTTTTTTTTAGAACTAATATTGACTCTTTGCTTAAAAATACGGTTTTTGGTATACATATGTAAGGTAAATTAATAAGTCTAATGTTTTATAGCTTACACATATTGTAAGTGCGTATTCATAATATCAAATAGAGTCTCCCTATATTGTTATGTTCAATATGTTATTACAGTTATATTATAACAAGGATAATAATATTCATAATATCTAGTAGAGTCTCCCTATATTGTTATGTTCAATATGTTATTACAGTTATATTATAACAAGGATAATAATATTCATAATATCTAGTAGAGTCTCCCTATATTGTTATGTTCAATATGTTATTACAGTTATATTATAACAAGGATGATAATATTCATAATATCTAGTAGAGTCTCCCTATATTGTTATGTTCAATATGTTATTACAGTTATATTATAACAAGGATAATAATATTCATAATATCTAGTAGAGTCTCCCTATATTGTTATGTTCAATATGTTATTACAGTTATATTATAACAAGGATGATAATATTCATAATATCTAGTAGAGTCTCCCTATATTGTTATGTTCAATATGTTATTACAGTTATATTATAACAAGGATAATAATATTCATAATATCTAGTAGAGTCTCCCTATATTGTTATGTTCAATATGTTATTACAGTTATATTATAACAAGGATAATAATATTCATAATATCTAGTAGAGTCTCCCTATATTGTTATGTTCAATATGTTATTACAGTTATATTATAACAAGGATGATAATATTCATAATATCTAGTAGAGTCTCCCTATATTGTTATGTTCAATATGTTATTACAGTTATATTATAACAAGGATGATAATATTCATAATATCTAGTAGAGTCTCCCTATATTGTTATGTTCAATATGTTATTACAGTTATATTATAACAAGGATGATAATACTCATAATATCTAGTAGAGTCTCCCTATATTGTTATGTTCAATATGTTATTACAGTTATATTATAACAAGGATGATAATATTCATAATATCTAGTAGATCCTACCTATATGTTATTGATTATAAGAATATTAAAATTAAAACTAAGTTTCCTTAAAAGCAGCCGAAAATAAACTACCAATATGAATAGACCTACAGATCTATCTATCTATCTATCTATCTATCTATGTAATTATCCTGAGGTCATGAAACAGGACAAATTTCAATGGAAAAGCATCTTGAAGGAAAGTGGTTCCTAAAGTCCTACAAAGACTGCAGTATTACAGCATATGAACAGGATACCCAAGTCTGATAGTATACTGTAAAAATATGCTACTTCTATAACCCTTAAAACATTATTAAACTGTTATATGATTGTTTAGTAATGTAAACAAAATATAGGATAGCAACCATTATTCTGTTGTTTGCTACGATTTTTTCTTTGGTTGGCCAGTCTCTAAAACCCTTATTTTCATGAAAAAAATTACTTAATTTAAATAAAACCTAATTTATTCCTAAATTAATATTTCTCTTTGAAATAACTCTTAGTGGAATTGTCAGCACATATTGAAACTGTTAAAGATCATTCCGCAGAGGCACCTTGACTCAAAATTCAAGGAATAATCATGACGAGAAGGCGAGATAGACAGATAGATGAATGGATAAATTAATGCTAAGTTGGGTGGATAGATAAATGGATAGATAGATTAATTGGTTAGATCGATTGATTTAAATTGATGGATAAACTGTTAAATAGTTTAGTATAAAAATAAATATTTGATAGAAATAGTTGGGCATTATCAAAATTCCTACTTTGAAAGATTTGTGATTTAAAAATGGTGTTAATTTCCTTTTTTTATTACAGGTATGGCTTTGATAATCTGTTGGATTTGGTGTTATTTTTCATTATAAAGTTGTTGCGCTGAGATGTTTTTGTATCCAGTTATAGTAGAATACAGCGTTTCGGAGCCGGAGCCGGGAGCCGGGAGCAGCAACATTTTTGGTGGAGCCGGAGCCGTATTTTTCGTTAAAAACGGCTCCGGCTTTAGATTAGCTAAAAATGATTTTTTAAAGTGTCTGCACACTTTGAAACTGTTAAAGATCATTCCGCAGAGGCACCTTGACTCAAAATTCAAGGAATAATCATGACGGTAGGCGAGATAGACAGATAGATGAATGGATAAATTGATGCTAAGTTGGGTGGATAAATAAATAGATAGATAGATTAATTGGTTAGATCGATTGATTTAAATTGATGGATAAACTGTTAAATAGTTTAGTATAAAAATAAATATTTGATAGAAATAGGTAGGATTATCAAAATTCATACTTTTAAAGATTTGTGATTCAATTATGGTGTTAATTTTTTTACTTTTTATTACAGGTATGGCTTTGATAATCTGTTGGATTTGGTGTTATTTTTCATTATAAAGTTGTTGCGCTGAGATGTTTTTGTATCCAGTTAAAGTAGAATACAGCGTTTCGGAGCCGGAGCCGGGAGCAGCAACATTTTGGGTGGAGCCGGAGCCGTATTTTTCGTTAAAAACGGCTCCGGCTTCAGATTAGCTAAAAATGATTTTTTAAAGTAATATTATAATTTGGCAACGGTCTATTTCTATATAATAAACTGAAAAACTATTGTTACTTAACAAATAGACACACATCCTTCTACTTTTATATAGCTTTAATCAAATAAAAGCAAAATATTTTATATTATTTATTTTATTTTATCAAATTCAATAATGAACAAAAATTGATATATTAATTTTAAGGTAGGAGCCGGAGTCGGAGCCGCATCAAAATTATACGGCTCCGAAACGCTGGTAGAATAGATAAAATAGGAAGATATTAAATATATACTCTGGGAGGTAGGGACATTGGCCTTTGAATTATTCTGTTACTAATTGTTTTATAAAATATGGATTGGTTGGTCCCATCCAAAAATATTATTTTTTAAGAAGTTTTTGTTCGAATAATTGTTAATGTGCATCAATTTATCTACCACTAGCGGCTACGCCCCTAGAGGCCTCTAGTGGCACTTTAAATGTTTTTGTTTGTTAAAGTAAATTTTTTATGTACGATACCACCTTATTTGACGCTGAAGTCTCCCAGATTTTAAGAAAATTTTCAATTTTTTTGTCATTTCTTTTGGGAGGGTGGTAGTACCCTCCCCCAAAATAGTTAAAAACCTTCCCAGGACATATGAGAATCTACCCTTGTTAAAGAGAACCCGATCGGTTTAGCGGTTAGCGAGATCCTTCGGTACACACAGACAGACACACAGATAGACAGACACACAGACAGACAGACACACAGACAGACAGACACACAGACAGACAGACACACAGACAGACAGACACACAGACAGACAGACACACAGACAGACAATCATCCTGTTACTTTAGTATAAGGATATTGGCTTAAATACGTGACAATTTTTATGAAAGCTTAATATTGGTCCAGAAATGCTTATGGCTATTTTAAGAAAAAATGATTTCTCGTATTCATTCGAATCTGGTGGATAGGAACCGCGGTTCTCATCCATACGAAAAAACTATGTCTAGCATCGTATTATATCCAGCTTTCTACGAATATAAAAAAATGTACAATCAAAAGATTAAAACCAGTTTTTTTTAGCTGGTGCCTTCGGCACCTCGGGACTAAAAAAACTAGTTTTAATCTTATAATTGTACATTCTATATCCGCGGAAAGCCGTTTATAATACAATGCGAGAAATAACTATTATCTTTACAAAAAAGCGAGAACTAATTGAAAATAACATATATAACTTATTATAAATACATACAAAAAATAGCCAATACTGGATAGAGAGATAACTAGAAGGTATAGAATGGATAGAAAATTGTAATTGTGCAAAATATTGTGGTTGGGGTAAAACCAAAATGTAGACACGTACTTTGTCTTCGACCATTTTAAATCATGAGTGTGCCATCATATTCGCATAATATTTTATTTTAGCAAATGTTTCATAATTTTCTCAAAAAGACACAAAAGCAAATTAATTAAAAAAGAGGTTGAAGGATGATAGCAAAGCAATTGTGAGGGAGAAGCCTATGCTGTTTTTTTGATTGGTCGTTCTTTGTCGATTTGATAAAATTGTTACATTAACGGAAATGAAGTCACACCGATATCAGAGATATGGGGATTTAGGAACTAAAGATTTTTTATTTATTCAGGTATAAGATAATGTAGTATTATTTCATACCTTTGTTAAATTACATAATGATGATAGACAAAATTAACCCTTGTGTAAATACCTCAAGTTTGTGTACAATTATAATTTTAGTTCAATTTTCCCTCCCTTCCTGAATTTATTATATTAGTGGATCTTCTTAATCACTAGGGTATGCGCGTATGTCCTTCCGTATTACAGTCCGACTACCAATTATTGGATCTTATATCAGATAAAGATTTTTTTTGTTAGTTGATTTTATAGATTTGGATATTTGGATTGCTTTAAGAGGATCTAATGTTGATTTTATTTTACATTGACAAAGTTATACTATTCAGTTTGTTATAGTGTTAATCTAAATTTCCAGTATGGCTTCGAAACCTATTTATATCCACTGGATTAGAACCGGTCCTAAGCTATACTGTATCGTATTGTGTTATACACAATTTTCTACGATTGATAAAATAAAGTTTTAATTTTCATATCCGCGGAAAGCTGTGAATAATACGATGCATAAAAAAACTATAACAAACATACAAACTTACAAAACGTAATAAAATAGTGAATTATGTGTTTATAGGCAATTTATTGTATAAATGTGTGTATGCGTGTGTGTGTGTGTAAGTGTATTATAATATTTTTGCAGAGAAGGGCAATAACTGCAATAAAATATGATTGTCGACTTCTCTTGTCGAGTTGGGGTAAACTATTATTTTATTAACTGATTAACACCTTAGGTGACTGTTCATAACATGCTATTTGACTGAAAGTCCTTGCAGTGCATGACAATTAGTCAAGTCAAGGCATTACCCCTACTTTAGTCCTTCAATACATTCTTTATTAAAAATCTGCATTTTTGATACCCCCCGAAAATTTTCAAAATTCTAAATTCATCTGTCTAAATTTAAAACAGAAAAAGACTCACCGAAAGTTTTCTAAACTGTATAGAAAGCTAAGAAGCAACATTATTGTGTTATATACTTCTATATGTTTATACAATAAGGATAAAATCATAATTTAGCCAAAATTTTACCAAAAATCCAGTCAGTTTTAAAATTAATTTATGTCTGCATAGGGTTTAAATTCCGGGTTTAAATTCCCAAAAGTGGAGATGAGCATTTTACTTAAGATTTCTGTAAAAGCTGAACCAAATATACATACTTTGCGTTACTTTGAAGCTTTTAAAGTTATTTTCAATTAAATGCTTGCAACTAAATGACCGGATAGTCATTCAATAATGCATCGTCCTATTATTTTATGCAACTTTATTTTGCACAGTTGAAAAAAGTGCCTTCTCGCATGATTAAAAGGCCCGAGGCCAGAATTTTGACGTGTGAAAAATTATGGAAAAGTAGCAAATATTATACCAGCCATATTGTTTAAAGATAGATAGATAGCCTGATAAAGATATGAAAAAAAACTGGAGTTGCATTTCTTCGCCTGAACTTGAGCCGGAGCGCAGCCACTCAAAAGAAACGGTGGCTCCACAAACAGTAAATGGGTTATATTACACCTTTACAAAATTAAATCATGTTTTTAACTTTCCAGTATGGCTTCGATACCGATTTATATCTGAAGGAAGGATTATGACCAGTTCTCTGCCATAGTGAAAAATCCTGTTTAGTAGCAATTACAGAAAATTTTCTATGATAATTAAACTAAAAATCATTAAATCAATACCAGTTTAATTAGCTCGGGCTTTTGGCCTTTTCGGGACTAATAAAACTGGTTTTAATCTGGTATAATTGTTTATTTTAATATCCACGGAAAGCTAGCTATAATACGATGTGATAAATTACTAATACAGCAATCAATTTCAAGTCAATTCCTTTTATATTAACTATATGTCTAA